>NC_080174.1:58180623-58413059 GCF_950295315.1 Erinaceus europaeus
ACAACATCATCCCACATTCTCCTCCAAGAAGTGGAGAATCTTTCTGAGGGCCTGTCGGTGTTGCATCTGGTTGAGTGCACACGTTACAGTGTGCAAGGACCCAGGGTCAAGCCCTCAGTCCCCACTTTCAGGTGGAAAGCTTCTTCAGTGGTCAAACCTTGTTGCTGGTGATTCTCTGTCTCTCTCCTCTCCCACTTCCCCCTCAATTTCTTCCTCTAGCTAATAAATAAATAATCAAATACAAATACTAAAGAAAAAATAACCATTCTGCATCATAACTTCACTTGTGTTCATCCTCCCACATAAATTCCAAGGTTTATAATGTGCACTATATGTGCATCAAGTTCAAGTGTGACCTGTTTTGTCAGGACCACCAGTCATCCTTCCCCTGGTTTAGGGGAGGTAGTAAGAATGCCATTCCCTCATTTATCTGCTTGCAAGACAGTCTTTGGCACTGAATTTGTACTGGCCATGACTAGGCACTGGAAGGGGCTGAGGGGTAGGGAATGCTGCATACAGCTCTGCAGGTTGTACACTGCACAGGATGAAGGTAGGACAGTTCTATTATTGTCTTATTCATCCCAGAACAGTCACTCTGGTGTTCCTGGCAGGAAAAATCCCTTCCATCTCATTTAGGGAATACACTTAGTCTCTAGCCCCAGTCTTTCCCGACTCCCTCAGGATTCAGCCTCTTTTGGCAGCTCCATTTTCCCCTGGAAAGAGTGTTGACAACTCAGCAGTAGCTCCAGAAGCCATGTGGCTGGGCTACATGACCCTCAAAAGAGAGGCACAATGTAAGGCCTTCAGGAAATGAGTCTTTTCATATAAGACTGTCCTTCTAGCTCATCCAGTCAGCTCAGCCACTTGTCTTATACTCTGCCCTCGGTTGGTGAAGTCAGAAAAACCAAAGAGGGTGATCTGCTATGCCAGATGGAAGACATCCTTTGAGCAGAGCTTGTAAGTTAGAGGGGCATTAAGAAAGAGAGATATACTATGGACTGGACTCAGTTTCTTCAATGGCTATGGACAAATGGATACTGGAACCCTGCCACCATTCAGGTTGAAAAGATAAAAGATGGACATGGCAGGACACAGAAGGCACTGTGTTGAGGAAGGATGGCACAGCTTTATGTGTAAAGCATTAACCCACAATGGACTCTTTTTTCTTCCTTCATTTCTTCCTTTCTCTCTTTCCTTTCTTTATCTTTCTCTCTTTTTCCTTTCTTCTCTTTCTCCCATTCTTCCTTTTTTAAATTTTTTTTCTGCCACCAGGGTTATCACTAGGGCTCAGTGTCAGCATTACAAATCCACCACTTCTGGAGGCCATTTCTCCTTATTTTTTTTTTAATTTCTACTTGCACATGGTAAAGTGTGCACTAAACTTGGTGAACCACCACCTGGCCCCTAGAGTGGTCCCTTAATAAAGATATTATTTCTGGTCCCACAATGGACTGTAAGTTTATTTGAAGCCTCTTTTGTTCCAGGAAAAACTTAACAGCAGCCTCTGTCTTGCCTTTACAGCTGCCCAACTTTATCAACACCACCCTTCCACCACATGAACAGGTAACGGCCCAAGAGATTGACAGCTACTTCCGTCAGGAGCTCATCTATAAGAGGAACGAGCGGATGGGGAAGAGGGTCATGGCATTGCTGCAGGAGAATGAAGATAAGATCTGCTTCTTTGCCTTCGGAGCAGGTTTGAACCAGAGTGGGAAGGGGCTTAGTAGCAGAATACTTGGGGACAAGAAGATTTGCTAGAGTCTGTGCTCCACTGAGGGGGAAGGTGAGGCTCAGAATGGAGCAGGGACCCACACAGCACTCAGAGCTGGAACCCACCGTAGTTCCTGCTCCTCATTGAGGGTTTTTCTATAACGGTCCCCATGCTCAATTCAGATAAGTTTTTCAAAAGCTCAAGTCCTCCTTCTATAAATGCACAGTAATGCTGTAACTATTTGATAAGCTGAAGACATCTACTTAGAGAAAAAAATTGTTAAAAATAAGTGCTAGTATTCGGATAGCCTGTCACATAGTTAGAATTCAAAACAGTGTCTCTTGATTATCATCATCATCAATATTATCATCTTTATGACAGTTAGTACAAGTTGTGTCATTACAGCATGAACTATTTTTTGATGCTTCTTCTGGGAAGTCAGATGTCCAAGCAAAGGGCTTATTAGTCAGAGTCAGAGGCTGGCTCTCTCTCTCTCTCTCTCTCTCTCTCTCTCTCTCTCCCTTCTTTTTTGTTTCTCTGTGACTGTCTCTGCTGATGACAGTCCCATATTATGGTCAGGATATTGCATTTGTCTTCTTTATTGGTCAGCTTTCACTTCAGAGCTACAATTTTCTTGATCATGTTGCCTGTAATTTAGGCTCACTCAATTCACCTGCTATTTTGTGATCCAGAAAGTAGCACTAGTAGTGGGAACACATGATGCCTCAAATTTGGTGCCCAGCACCACATATGCTGGACTGAGGTTCTAGTTCTGCCTCTCACTAGTGAGTAAATAAAATACATATTTAAGATAATGACAGCTGAATAAAATAGAATAGTTAAGAGACTCAGCTACTTCTGCCAGGAGCTCATCTATAAGAGGAACGAACAGATGGGGAAGAGGGTCATGGCATTGCTGCAGGAGAACAAAGATAAGATCTGCTTCTTTGCCTGAGATGACCAACCCATGCCTATAGGATCTCACTTTTGTGGGCCCTTCCCTTCAACTCCCCTGGCCTGTGCCCCACCACTGCCTGCCCAGTTCAGACCGAGTTGGGCTAGGTGGAGCAGGCATCCTTATCTGGGAGTACCAGCACTTGGGTAGAAGGTCGATTTTGGGTCTCTAATGGTATTTCCTACATGTAATCAAAGTAATGGAGGGAGGAGGTCCATAAGCAGGCAAGATAGTGGTGGAAAGATAGCATGATGGCATTAAATCAGAGCTCTGCATCTGCAGAGAAAGGAGGCAGGTGGGAGGATTCTTGGTGTAAAAGGAGGACATATGATTGAAATGAAAGAGATATTGACCACAAAATGTAACATGCACAGGTGGCAAAATGGATTTCCATCGACCCACTGTGATTTATCCTTACTCAGACTGTGATGTTATAAAAAAAATGAGATAGCCTGACTGATTGGTGAATGATTGCTATAGAGTAAGATTAAGGCACATGTCTACCACATACTTTTTCTGACTGCTAAGAACCAGACACTACTGTCAGGGAACCTACAAGTGCCCCAGGTTACAGGTTGCAAAGTCTCTTGCAGCAGTGCTGAACAGCTTTGTGTAAATGTGGATGCTGTCCCAGGGGCTATCTCAGGACATTTTTTATTACCCCCAGGGTTATCACTGGGGCTCATTTCCTGCACAATGAACCTGCTGCTTCTAGAGGCCATATTTTCTTTTTATCTATTTTTTTATTTGATAGGACAGAAAGAAATTGAGAAGGGAGGAATAAATAGCCAAGGAGAGAAAAAGAGATACCTGCAGCACTGCTTCACCTTTCATGAAGCGTACCTCCTGCAAGTGGGAACCCAGGGTTTGAACCTGGGTCCTTGTATATAGTAATGTGCGCACCCAATTTGGTGTGCCAACACCCAACCCCCTTTTTCAAGATTTTATCTTTGTACCCACGACTCAGTAGGCATCCCACTGAGTTTCCCTCTCCAGTGCATTGTTCTTACCTCCTCAGCATTGTCAACACTTAGGAAATGTTCAAAAGCATGCTGAACTAAATTATCCAGAATCAAGTTTATGATATCTAGTTACATGGTACCTCCTGGGCTCTGGGCTTTAATGGAGGATCTCTGTCCCAGGCTCTAGAAGAAAATGAGAATTTGTCCCTAGCTCCAAGGAACTTGGGTTTTCTCAATATGTGTCTACTTGCTCAGCTTTCCCAGAATCTGGAATAGAATGAATAATAAATGTCAGAGTTAGGTTGGAAACTAGACTCCAGGGTAGACTAGGTGACCTCGAAGGCTCTTTCATTTCCAACTCTGAGAGCCAGTGATTAACACACATTCTAATCCTAGTATTCTATAATCAGAATATAGTTCTAATTTATGACACCCCAAACCCTTCATCCTAATATGCTGTTATTGTAAGACTCTTTGGCTTTGATATCCCAGCATCCTATCAACCTAGCATTCTTCATTTTTTTTAATTTTCATTAGTGATTTACTAATGGTTAACATGAGTGTAAGATAACAGAAGTAAAATTCCATACTGCTTCTACCACCAGAGCTCTGTGTCCCATACCTTCAATTGGGAGCTTCCCTATTCTTTGTCCCTCTGGGAGTATGAACCAAAATTCTTTATGGGGTACAGAAGGTGGAAGGTCTGGCTTTTGTAATTGCTTATCCACTGGAAATGGACATTAGCAGATCAATCCATGCCCCCAGCTTGTTTCTGTCTTTCTCTAGTGAGGCAGAGCTCTGGAGAGGTGAGCCTTTGGGATACACTGGTGAGATCATCTTCCTAGAGAAGTCAGAATGGCATCATAGCATCTACAACTTAGTGGCTGAAAGGCAGTAAGATATAAATCAGAGCAAATTATTTAATAAACAAGCACCCAAAGGTAGAGATATAGTAGATGAAACTAGGGTTCTTAGTGTGGAAAGAAGCTAGGAAGTCTATTTTAGGTATGTTTCAAGAGGCCCATGACTTTAGTAATTTTTGCCTGAGCCTGATAAATTGTCCCTGGGACTCAGTGCCTGCATGACAAATCCATTGCTCTTGCCAACCATTTTTCTTTCTTCCTTCCTTTTATTTCAGAGAGCAGAAAGAAACTGAGAGGAGAGAAGGAGATAGGTAGAAAGGGATAAAGAAAGAAAGACACCTGTAGCACTGCTCCACTTGGGAGACTTCCCACCTAAAGATGGCAGCTAGGGGCTTGAACCTGGGCCCATGCATATGGTAACATGCTAAACCAGGCACGCCACCCCCCTAGCCCTCATCTTACTATTCTAACATTCCAGCATAGTTTGCTCAAGTCACTCTTGGATTTCTTGAGAATGTGAAGATAAGACCCTCCAGGACTTGAAGATCCCTATATGTAGGATTGCTACCACCTGTTCCCATAGAAAGCAGAAGCCCAGATTTGAAGGATTAAAAGGCAGACTTTGGGGACACTGGAGATAGCCCTTACAGCATCCTCAGCTTCCAGGACCCAGCCAGTCTCCTCCTTACCCAGCTGAAGTGCTGCAGAACTATAATCAGAAACATGCCTGTGGGGCTGCAGCACAGAAACAGATTGGTGGTGAAACCCTGCACTTGAGAGAAAGGAGAGATAGAAGACCAGCATACCAAGCACCCGTAACATCTTTTTTATTAATAACATCAGTGATTGCTCCCTGAAGACTGGGCGCATTCCTGCTTGAAGAACACCCATATCCATCAGCTCCTATGACATCCACATCCTCAAATTCCTCTTGGAGGAAGACAGGATGGTGTTTATTATTCCATCTGGCAGGTGGATGAATTGAGGTGCAAATGGGAAATGAGAGAGTCTTAGAGCTGGAGAGAAATGATGATAACCACTGACTAGACCATTCTTACTGATAGGCAGCTCCCCACTCCCCACCCCCAGAAAGCTAGCTGTTGCTTGGCCCTCTGGCTTGCTGTAACTGCCCTTTCCTTCATCTGCCCATGATTATTGTGATGTCTCTGGACTCCACAAGCATGCAGAATTTCTCCACCCAGGATGTACTCTCTCATCACTGAACACTGCAGAGGTTCTCAATAACCACCTGTTGGATGGATGGATAGATGGATGGATGGATGGATGGATGGATGGATGGATGGATGGATGGATGGATGGACCAACCAACCCTGAGACCCATGAGAATAAGTGCCTGCCTCGCCTCAGTTACTCCCTGCAGTAAAATATGGACTATAATCCACACTTGGACTATAATTCCACACTTGGAAGACTTAGAGGGTTCAACAACATCTTGATCTGCCCTTTGGAAAGTGAGACTGGACTGTGAATGAAAAGACCTCAGACCTGGGAACCTAGAAACAGAATCCTGGGTACTGTTGTTAATCAGACATGCTGCCAGAAACTTGGGAGGGCGATACTCAGTACAAAGTAGGAGTGTTTTTAGAATGAAGGCCAGTGGACTAGAGAGATAGCATAATGTTTATGCAAAGAACTTTCATGTCTGAGGCTCTAAACTCCCATACTCAATCCCCAGCACCAGCATAAGCCAGAGCTGAGTGGTGCTCTGTTTTCCCTGCCTTTTTCTGTATGTTTCTCATTAAGATAAAATAAATACAATTTTTTAAAAGAAAGAAAGAAGGGTGGGTGGGGGAAGATAGCATAATGGTTATGCAAACAGACTCTCATGCTTGAGGCTCCAGAGTCCTAGGTTCAATCCCTAGTACCACCATAAACCAGAGCTGAGTAGTTCCCTGGTAAAAAAAAAAAAAAAGAAAAAGAAAAAGAAAGAAAAAAGAAAGAAAGTAAAGAATAAAGGAAGGAAGGAAGGAAAGAAGGAAGGGAAGGAGGAAGGGAGGGAGAGAGGGAGGGAGGAAGGCAGCAAAAATGATTAGGAGAAAATCATTAAGAAGGGACAGTAAGTAGAACTAGGAGAAAGGGAAGTCATAACACAGACGAGTGCTGTATCCTGAGACCTTCTCTGTAGCCTTTTCAGTGTTATCCTTTCATCAGCTGCACAGTGAGGACTTAGATGGGGTGAGGTCCCCACTAGCCTCAACAGATAGCAATTCCATGCATGCATGGTGGGTGTGAGTGAGCAGCACTGAAAGAAGGCAATATGAGTTAGAGAAGGCTTCCTGGAGGAGGTGAGACCTGCAGGAATTTTCCTGGTGTAGCTTCAGCAGCTTGAAGCTCTTCTCCTCATTCTCCACAGTCCTCAGGACAAGACCCCTTGTTTCTAAACCTTCCTATTTTAGTTTTCTACTTAATGAGCTCACTAACAGAGGTCCCTCAGAGTTCATAACTGGATACAGGAGGACAGTCAGGGTCTATGTAGAACCTTTTCATTTTATTTACATGCAAGCCATACCCTTTATTTTGAGGTGTGGTTATTTCAATATTCAAGAAGGAGATCCATAGAGAACCTTTTTAACCTTAGAAATAAGGGACCTAGCAGTCAGGGAGGTAATTCAGTGGTAGAGCGCAGGACTTGCGTGTGTGAAGTACCAAGTCTAAGCTCCAGCACTGCATATGCTGGAACAGGTGCTATTGTCTCCCTTTTACAACCAGTCAATCTTTTTTTTTAATTTATTTTTTATTTAAGAAAGGATTAATTAACAAAACCATAGGGTAGGAGGGGTACAACTCCACACAATTCCCACCACCCAATCTCCATATCCCATCCCCTCCCCTGATAGCTTTCCCATTCTCTAGCCCTCTGGGAGCATGGACCCAGGGTTGTTGTGGGTTGCAGAAGGTAGAAGGTCTGGCTTCTGTAATAGCTTCCCCGCTGAAAATGGGCGTTGACTGGTCGGTCCATACTCCCAGTCTGCCCCTTCTTTCCCTAGTAGGGTGGGTCTCTGGGGAAGCTGAGCTCCAGGGCACATTGGTGGGGTCTTCAGTCCAGGGAAGCCTGGCTGGCATCCTGATGGCATCTGGAGCCTGGTGGCTGAAAAGAGAGTTAACATACAAAGCCAAACAAATTGTTGAACAATCATGGACCCAAAGGTTGGAATAGTGGAGAGGAAGTGTTGGCGGGGGGGGATACTCACTGCAAACTCTAGTGTACTTCTGCTTTCGAGTATATATTTTGCACTTGTTTATGGATACATGTGAACATATGCTCTCTCTCACAGAACCTGGTGAATATCTAGGTTTTGGGACTTTGTTAGAAAGTGATCTACCTGGGATGGAATTAGAGAATGCTATGAAAGGAAAGGTCTCACCCAAGTAATGAAGCTGAAGGGTTGTCATTCCACATCTGAAGTCTCTGGACACAGTCTGAGCTGAAGCATGTTGAGGTGGCAATCGTTGCATTGATTAGGTTGTGATCGGCTGATGCGATATTATTTGATATGGATTGGGAGAGGCATGCGGGAAAGTGGGGCCTATCCTAACGTTCCAGGACTGGGAGAAATATAGGCTCTATAGTGGAGATGTGATGTTCCTGCTGTCTTAGGGTTCAATAAGACAATGGATAGTTAATGTATCATCACATTATTTGGTAATTGGGTTAACTTTGAAAAGTCCTTTTGTTAGGGTTTGCTGTATAATACCCAGTATCTTGTAAATAGCTGTGCCACCGGTTGCCTCTGATCTACTTGGTCTAGGCTTTTGAGAGAGTCCACATATCAAAAACACAGCCTATATATTAAGACTAAGTCTGTGTTTTAAAAACTTTGAGACATACAATTAATTTTACCCCTCTCATATTAATTAACTAGTGATTTATATGACTACACTTTACTAGGAGTGTACATAAACACCATTCCCACCACCAAAAGACTGTGTCCCATCCCACCAACCCACCCCCATCCCCCACCAGCCCAGGAAGCCTCATGTCTACCCCTCACCACAGGGTTTTTACTTTGGTACCCTACTTTCAATTTAGTCAGATCCTGCTTTTAGTTTCCCTTTCAGATCTTCTTTCTCAACTTCTGTTGATGAGTGGGATCATTCCATACTCATCTTTATCTTTCTGACTTAGCTCACTTAACATAATTCCTTCTAGCTCTGACCAAGATGGGTCAGAGAGGGTGGGTTCATTGTTCTTGATAGCTGTATAGTATTCCATTGTGTATATATACCACAGCTTTCTCAGCCACTCATCTGTTGTTGGGCACCTGGGTTGCTTCCAGGTTTTAGCTATTATGAATTGTGCTGCTATGAACATAGGAGTATACACCTCTTTTAGGTTGGATGTTATGGAGTCCTTGGGGTATAACCCCAGGAGAGGAATTACTGGATTATATGGAAGGTCCATGTCTATCCTTGTGAGAGTTCTCCAGACTTCTCTCCAGAGAGGCTGGACCAATTTACATTCCCACCAGCAATGTAAAAGGGTTCCTCTGTCCCCACAGCCTCTCCAGCATTTGTTGCTGCTGTCCTTTTTGATGTATGCCATTCTTACAGGAGTGAGGTGGTATCTCAGTGTTGTCTTAATTTGCATTTCTCTGACAATCAGTGACCTAAAGCATTTTTTCATATGTTTGTTAGCCTTTTGGATCTCCTCTGAGGTGAATGTTTTGTTCATATCCTCTGCCCATTTTTGGATGGGGTCATTTGCTTTTTTGGTGCTAAGTTTGCTGAGTTCTTTATATATTTTGGTGATTAGTTTCTTGTCTGATGTATGGCATGTGAAGATCTTCTCCCATTCTGTGAAGGGTCTCTTTGTTTGTTTAATATTTTCTTTGGATGTGCAGAAGCTTTTCAATTTGATGTAGTAATTCAGTGGTAGAGCGCAGGACTTGTGTGTGTGAGGTACCAAGTCTAAGCTCCAGCACTGCATATGCTGGAACAGGTGCTATTGTCTCCCTTTTACAACCAGTCAATCTTAAAAAAATAAAATAAAAAAGAGGAGGGTCAAGAAGGTGGTGTGCACCCAGTAATGCACACTTTGTCATGTACAAAGCCGTGATTTCAAGTTCCCTGTCCCCCACCCTGCAGCGGGGCGGGGGGAGGCTTCAATGCTACAAGTGGCTCTCTTTCTCACCTCCCTATTTCTGTCTTTGTCATTTTTTTTAAAAAAGGGGGGAGGATGGCAACCATGAGTGGTGGAGTCATCTTGCAGGCACAGAGCTCCAGTGTCATTAACCCTCATCTCTCTCTCTCTCTCTCTCTCTCACACACACACACACACACACACGCACACACACACACACACACACGTGCACTCGCACACACACACAGACACTCACACACACACAATAACATCAAGGGAAGAGGCCCAGGAGGCAGCACACCTGGTTAAGTGCACATGTTACCATGCACAAGGACCTAGGTTCAAGTCCCCAGTTCCCACCTGCAGGAGGAAAGCTTCACAAGCTGTGAAGAAGTGCTACAGGTCTCTCTGTCTCTCTCTCTCTTCCACTTCTCAGTTTCTCTCTCCCCTATAAAATTAAATAAATAATTTTTAAGTGACACCAAACAGAAAGCTCACACCACATACCCAGCAACTTTTCCCTGTCCCAAATAAATGCCCATAGCTCAATACACTCCCCAAGCTGGAACTGGGGCCACAATGTCCAGAATTGTTTCAGAATTTCCAGCAGAACTTTAAAGGGCCCTGCTTTGCCACCATGTACACATCTGGCAGTTGGCAAGCCTGCTCTATGCTCCAATCCTTGGCTGGAGTCGCTGTTTCTGTTTCAACTCAAAGCAGCCAGCCTGTCAGCCAGAACTTCCCATCTGCTAGGTTATCCCTAACTGAATATAACCCTCACTAGGAGAATGGGGAGAGGACCAGAGGACCCTAACCCAGGCTGCTGAATCTCAATGGCTGTACTCTCAGTGAGTGAGGGCTTAGGGAATGCCAGCTATGGGCTCTGTTGTTGGACAGGGGGGAAGATGAGAAGAGAAGGAAGCGTGCTAGATTAACAGCATAGGTTTATGGACTAGACTGCATCGTTGGAAACCTGGCACTTTACCCTGAAGGAAGGAAACTGCAGGGGCAGAGCAGGTGCTCTGCCTCTCAGCCCCAGATCATCCTTCTGTACATAGTCAGTGAGCTCAGTGCATCTGCAGTGCAGTCACTCCATCAATGTGAACTCCTGCTTTGACATTATTTTCTTTTTTTTTTAATTTTTTATTTAAGAAAGGATTAGTGAACAAAAGCATAAGGTAGGAGGGGTACAACTCCACACAATTCCCAACACCCAATCCCCATAACCCACCCCCTCCCATGGTAGCTTTCCCATTCTCTAGCCCTCTGGGAGCATGGACCCAGGGTCGTTGAGGGTTGCAGAAGGTAGAAGGTCTGGCTTCTGTAATTGCTTCCCCGCTGAACATGGGCATTGACTGGTCGGTCCATACCCTCAGTCTGCCTCTCTCTTTCCCTAGTAGGGTGTGACTCTGGGGAAGCTGAGCTCCAGGACATATTGGTGGGGTCTTCAATCCAGGGAAGCCTAGCCAGCATCCTGGTGGCATCTGGAACCTGGTGATTGAAAAGAGAGTTAACATATGAAGCCAAACAATTTGTTGAGCAATCATGGATCCCAAGCTTGGAATAGTGGAGAGGAAGTGTTAGGGAGGTACTCACTGCAAACTCTAGTGTAGTCCTGCTTTCAGGTATATATTTTGCAGTAGTTTATGGATACGTGTGCACATAAGCTCTCTCTCACAGAAACTGGTGTATATCTAGGTTATGGGACTTTGTTAGAAAGTGAACTACCTGAGATGAAATTAGAGTGTACTATTAAAGGAAAGGTCTCACCCGAGTAATGAAGCTGAAGGGTTGTCATTCCACACGTGAAGTCTCTGGATACATTCTGAGGTGAAGCATGTTGAGGTAGCAATCGTTGCTTTGGTTAGGTTGTGATCGGCAGATGCAATGTTATTTGGTTTGGATTGGGAGATGCATACGGGAAAGTGGGCCCTATCCAAAGGTTCCAGGACTGGGGGAAGTAGGGGCTCTATAGTGAAGATATGAGGTTCCTGCTGTCTTAGGGTTCAAAAAGACAATCAATAGTTAATATTATCATCACATTATTTGTTAATTGGATTAACTTTGAAAAGTCCCTTTGTTATGGTTTGCTGGACTGTACCCAGTATCTTGTATATAGCTGTGCTATTGGAAGCTTCTAATCTACTTGGTCTAGGCTTTTGAGAGAGTCCGCATATCAAATACATAGCCTATATATTAAAAAGATTCAGTTTGTCTTTTGAGAACCTTTGAGACATACAATTGATTTCCCCCTCTCATATTAATTAGCTACTGATTTATATGTCTACATTTTGCTAGGAGTGTACATAAACACCATTCCCACCACCAAAGGACTGTGACCCATCCCTCCCGCCCACTCCCACCCCCCACTGGCCCAGGAAGCTACATGTCTACCCCTCACCACTGGGTTTTTACTTTGGTGCCCTACTTACAATTTGATCAGGTCCTGCTTTTAGTTTCCCTTTCAGATCTTCTTAGTCAGCTTCTGTTGATGAGTGGGATCATCCCATACTCATCTTTATCTTTCTGACTTAGTTCACTTAACATAATTCCTTCTAGCTCTGTCCAAGATGGGTCAGAGAAGGTGGGTTCATTGTTCTTGATAGCTGCATAGTATTCCATTGTGTATATATACCACAGCTTTCTCAGCCACTCATCTGGTGTTGGGCACCTGGGTTGCTTCCAGGTTTTAGCTATTATGAATTGTGCTGCTATGAACATAGGAGTACACACATCTTTTTGGTTGGGTGTTATGGACATTATTTTCTCAGGCTTCCTGGCTCCGTGTAATCCACAGTCCCTCCAGGATAAGACTCCCATTAGAAAAACAGCAGCACCATCCAGGGGAGGGGACAGGCATCCTCTGTGTTCTCTGAAGACCCAACAGAGACATGGAAGAGAGCTCCTGACAGTTGGATCTTGGGTTACAGTGACAGTGAGACTTGGGAGTGGAAGCCTGGCAGGGAGTGCTCCTGGGGTTGTGGACACCTTCATTTTAAAGAGGGGTCTCTGGAGGTTGTGGAGAGTGGTGGTGAGCTTGAGCACATTGGTCACTGCTGGACTGGGCACTGCTGCCTACAGCTCCCAGATGCCCACACAAACTCCATCTAGAAAGCTGGGGATGGGGATGCTCTCCACAGCATCCTGAAATCACTTCGTGGTCATGGATGAGTCTGGAGTTGTCCCAAACCCCAGGAAGCCACAGCTGACTGCTCCTAGGGTCCCAGGACCTGGCATGATTGACACACAAGAAGACCCAGTGAAGGTTTGCATAAAAAGAACTGCCAACCCCAGGCCCTCAGGGAATAGGCTGGTCAGAACCCCCAGGACTTCCTTCCTCACCTATGTGAAGGGACAGAGGGGTGCAGCAGGAAAGGTACATGGAAGAAGCTTCCTTACCTGTCACCAAATATCAACTGAAAGAGGCTCAAGGCCAGCATAAATGAAAAATTCAGACCTTGGGGTTTCAGTTGAACCAAAGTTACCTTTATAGGGACAGACATGGCAAGTGGCAGGGGGAAAGGACACAATTGGGGGATGCCCAGATGGGATCCCTTACACTGGGCAGTTGTCAAATATCAGACAGATGTCAGCAGCCCAGAAGCAAAACCTGTCCCCAAAGGGAGCCTGGCCTGTGCCCAAGTCACCCAGTCCTTTACAGGTGCCTCCTCTACCAGCAGTGCCATTTGAATCATCACACTCAGGTGTGGGCTGAGGGAAACCTCAGCTCTGACCCTTCCCACCTGCTGTCAAATAAGAAAATGGACAAAATGTTAGGTATGACCTAAGTCTTAGGAAAATGGATGTAGGATTGCTTGGCTATCATTCATATCTACCTTTGCATATCCATATCTAACTGCATAGCTGAACTAGCCAGTAGAAACCCTAGGGTTCTTCTGGGGCCATGTGGCAGCATTACACTTGGTTCAAGCCCCCAACTCCCTGTGCAGGGGGAAAGCTTTGCAAGTGGTGAAACAGTGTTACAGGTATCTCTTTGTCTTTCTTCCTCTCTATCTCCCCCTTCTCTCTTGATTTCTGGTTGTCTATCCAATAAATAAATAAATATAATAATTTTTTAAAGTTTAAAAATAAAGAAATCCTAAGGTTCTTATGCTTCTGTTTTCCCTGAGTTATAGCAAGCTTCAAAGGGGAGCAGATGATAGAGGTTGCTAACAGTGGACAGAATCCTATTCCACCCTGACATTCCTGCTCCTTAGAGGGCCTCTGAACCCCCACCCCTTCACAGACCAGTCTAGCTTTCATTCACCTTCTGCTGACACACACACCACCAGCAAAGGGTGCTCACTTCCTTACAGAGCTGGACAGTTGCCTGGGAGAATGTTCTTTGGGTCCAGTTGAAATCTGCTTTGCCCTGCAGGATTCAGAATCACATGGTTCCTCCCTGCTGCTGGAACCCTCACCCCACCTCTCCTTTCACCTACTGTCCCTACAACCAGAGCCACTGCTGGTGGCTCACACAACTTGTACTGTTTCTTCCTTTTGTGCCCAAATCCACATTACACGCTTGACTCTGTCATTGAGACCCTCTGTAGATCCCTTGTCTAGATCCCACCCAGTTGTCCTGGGCACCCTTCCCTCTCAGTCTGGCTCACATGCCCTGTGTCACTTGTGCCTACCTATCTCCCCTCCACACTGTGATCTCCAGGGTGGGGGCCATATGTCTTAGCTCCTGCCTCGAGGCTGGGTACAGGGATGGTGTCATCTCAGTCTTCTCTGAATTGAAAAGGCCCCAGCCCTGCCCTTGGTAGACCTGCAGAGCAGGAGACAGGAAGTACCACTCTGCCAGGGCCCCAGGCAGACCCTCTTTTGGGTGTAAGAAGTCTTGAGGCACTTCCAGTTGTCCATCCATCCTCCAGTCAGTCAGGACTGGCCAGCCTTCCTGTCACACTTCCTCAGGAAAACAAACATCCCTGTCGCTTGATATTCGCCTGGCTGATCCTGGCAGCTCAATTAGCATTTGAAAGTTTCCCTTGCATTAATTTCAGACGGAACATAAATATGGTTCTTAGGAGCCCTCTTCCAGGAGGAGAAAACTGGAAACCCAGAGTAGTCACTGGAGAGAAAACATGTGTGCTGGCTGAGGGGACCCTGTTACTTTGGAGCCTTTGTGGGAACATCTGGTTCTCCCCTCTGCCCGGCCCCAACGCTGTCTTGAAATTACCCTGTTCATTGGCGTGTTGTTCTTGCTGAGCACTCGCACACTCTTCCTTCCAATCTGGTGAACCTTGGAAGGTACACATGTTTCTGACAGTTTCCTTCGCCCCCCACACCCCAAAGTGAACTCAGGATCCCTCCCTGCTGCCGGTATTTCAGAGTGGATGTACATACTGAAACATGTGGGGAGCCAGGATGTCTCTGGATAGGGCCAACTGAGTGACCTTATCATCTGTGTGACCTGGAACAAGGTCCTCTGTATGGTAGGTTCCTCCTTGCCAAGTGGGGACACCTTAGCAGAATGAATTAAATTATTTGAGAATCCTCCTGAACCCAGTAGGAGTTTGTGTTCAGATCCTCAAAAGATGGAGCCATAGAGGTAGGAAGACTCATGAGACTGGGGAAGTTGAGACACAAAGAGAGGAAGGAAACTGCACAAAGTCACACAGCCAGTTAGCTACTGAGCCAGATATCCCCCCTGACTTCTTGATAGGATTCTTGGTGCTGTCCAAACCCTGTCACTGCACATGCATCTTGAGTTGTGCCCACTGGTTAGGTCGGGCCAGAGTCAGTCTTTGCCCTTGTTCAGCCAACTTTGTGCCTGGGAGGAGAGAAGCCTTTCTCTCTGCATCAAAACACCTTCCCTGTCTGTATCTAAGGGTTCTTTAGATGGTACTTTGGCTATCAGACTCAGAGGCTATGAGGACCAAATCAATCCCATCATTTTAAAGATCTGTACTCTTCCTCCAGGCCTTTGTTCCTCTTCTAACTTGTCCTCCAACATCTCCATCTGAATCTCATCCCTCTCAGGAATCCTGACAACAGGAGCTTCTCCTCCAGGAAGTCCTCCCCAGCCTTCTCTATTTTCTTCCATCACGCCCTGGGTTATCACTGGGGCCTGGTGCCTATACTACAAATCCACTGCTCCTGGCAGCCGTTTTCTCTTTTTTTGTTCTGTTTTGCTTGTTTGTTTACTATTGGGTAGGACATACAGAATTTGAGAGAGGAGGGGAAGATTGAGAGAGAGAAAGAAAAACACGTACAGAACTGTTTATGAAGCAAGCATCCCCACTGTAGGTGGGGAGCCAGAGACTCGAACCCGGATCCTTACACAGGTCCTTATGCTTAGTACTATGTGTGCCTAACAAGGTGTGTGGTTATTTGAAATTATCATAGTGTCCCCTGAAGTAGTCCATGGGAAAATGTTCTGAAAGTGTAAGCTCAGGAAATATGGGAAGATTAACCTGGCTGTAGGTAGAGAAAGTGAACTGGAAGAGAACTAGGAGGAGGGCATCTGCAGTGTTTTAGACAGAAGATGACAGAAACATGGTCCAGAGTTAGTACTCTTAGGAGAAAAAATCAGAGGGACTCTGGTGATGATTGGATGAGGATGGGGAAGAAGAAGGAAGAATGGAGGAGACAGGACCCCTCCAGCTCAGATGGTGGAGCTCAGTTGAGATATCCCTAGGAGGACTCCATAGGTTCTGGAGGATGCTGTGATGGTGTCCAGTAGGTCATTGAAAAGTGGACCCAGATCCAGAAATGGAAATCCTGTGGGCAAGGCAACATTTCCAGAGTAGTCAGCAGTGTGGTCATTGAAGCCATGTGGGCACAGGATACTTTCACAGGTCCTGAGCAGAGTGAGAAGGAACGAGCAGACAGATACTTACATCTGTTGGGCAAGAGGAAGTGAAAGCCACCAGGAATATCAGCAGTAGTATGTGGAGCACCAGGAGATCAGTCTTCTCAGCCCAAAAGCCATTGAAAACTCTGTCCATCAGGCTACAGGGTCTTATGACTCTGAGTCCCACGGAGGGTGGTAGGGGACAGTGGACACAGGGATGAGTGCATGTTTGTAGTGAATCCTCCTGAGGCACAGGCTGCCTGGAAAGGGCTTCTCTGGAGCAAGCCTACATGTTGTAGGGGTGGGGTGGAATCCTTTTCCCACAGTTCTCCCTGCTCCGGAGAGAAGAAGGTTCAGGTGAATGTGGCTGCGGGAAGGAGTGGCTAAAAGTTTGAAACGGGCCAGGTGGTGGCATACCTGGTAAAGCGCACCTGTTACAATGGGCAAGGACCCAGGTTCACCTGTAGGGGGAATGATTTGCCAGTGGTGAAACAGTGTTGCAGGTGTCTCTCTGTCTCTATCACCTTATTCCCTCTTGATTTTGGCCGTCTCTATCCAACAAATAAGTAAATATTTTAAAAAATTAATAAAATAAAATTGGAATGAAATCATTACTGATTGTCTCCTACCTCTCAAGAGATCTGAAGTTATCCTGTTAGGGTAAAACCACTGAAGTTGAGGGAAGGGGCAGGGTTTCATTTGGATCATAAAACGTGGCCAAGCGGCCCTTGGGATCCAGCTGAGTCCTTCAAAGCTGAGCCCCTCTCAATGCCCAACACACTCAAACATTCACATGTGGCCATCAGTGAATAATAGCTGCTGCACCAGTACTGTCTGAGGACAACCATTTTCCCTGATAGCAGAAACGCTTCAGGCAGAATGCTGTGGGCCCAGAGGTGCTCACCTTTAGGAGGCTGGGAAGGAATTCCTGCACTGCCTGCACTAGGTTTCAAGAGCTGTGGGCAGGGAGTTCCTACAGCCTATACACAGGAGGCCCCACACCTACTCACTAGAGTCAGGCCAGCATGAGGACAACCCTGTCCAAGCCAGGAATGGGTCAGGAGTGCCCTTTAGGCTTTTCCTTTTTTTTTTTTTTTTAACCTTCAGGGTTATCACTGGGGCTAAGTGCCTGCACTGCTCCTGACAGCCACTTTTTCCATTTTTTTTACAATATTATTATTAAATAAGACAAAAATAAATTGAGAGAGGAGGGGGAGAAATAGAGGGAGAGAGCAAGATAGACACCTGCAGACCTGTTTTATAGCTTGTGAAGCTTCCTCCCTGCAGGTGGGGAGCTAGGGGTTCAAACCCAGATCCTTGTGTGTGTCCTTATGCTTAGTACCATGTGCGCCACAACCCATCCCCCACAGGCTGGGCTTTTCCAAATGACAGTCACTCCTTTGGAGGAGGATGTCTTCATTAGAGCTTTACTGCTGCCCACACCAAAGAACAAAGGGAAGGTTGCCCATTGGCATGAAGGAAAACCAAGGTTGGAGAACAGGGAAGTCACTCAGGATCTGGAGACTCACAGTCTTGCTAGGAGCCTGGGTCTTTTTTCACCAGCCCTGACTCAGGGTTAGAGCACTGGGAGGCCCTGCTCAAGCCTGCATTGTCCATGTCTCTACTATAGTCAGCACCACACATACCTCATTTCCCTTTTAGTCTTTGCAGTGCCCTCTTGCTACTTAGATCTGTCTTTCCTTCAATGCTACCATACCTCACCCTCACCTTGCTAACTTTTATCCTGTTCTTCAGCTAGCAATGCCTCCTCCAGGAAGCCTGCCCAGATGGGAAAAAAAAAAAAACAGAAAACAAAAAACAAAACTGAGTCCACTGGGAGGATAAGTGGAGAGTTTCAACTGGCGTGGTGGTACAAGAACTTTGGTGCTCGGTACAGAGGGTTGTACACTCATATATACCTAGAGGTATAATACTACGCTCAGAAAATTTTATGCAAACTTACATTAAATTAGATACTATAGGGAGTCGGGCAGTAGTACAGCAGGTTAAACACACGTGGCATGAAGTTCAAGGACTGGTGTAAGGATCCCGGTTGGAGCCCTCAGCTCCCCACCTGCAGGGTAGTGGCTTCACAGGCAGTGAAGCAGGTTTGCAGGTGTGTATCTTTCTCTCTCCCTCTCTGACTTCCCCTCCTCTCTCCATTTCTCTCTGTCCTATTCAACAATGATGACATCAGTAACAACAACAATAATAATAACCACAACAATAAAACAGCAAGGGCAACAAAAGGTAAAATAAATAAATAAATAAATTTAATATATAAAAGAAGGAAGGAAGGTGTGCTTGCAACAGGATCCCACCTGTTCCCCACTGTCCACACTAGACATGCAGCTGAACACTATTCGTCAGATGAATGGAATGGAAAAGCGGCTAAAAGGAGGAGAGAGGATACCTTTTCATCTGGGCCTCTGGACTCAGAAGCCTTCCCAATAACATATAACTCTAGGATCCCACAAGCATCCAACCCCTATCCCCTTTCTTGCACACAGAGGGAAACTGAGGACTTCAGAGTGAAATGTGTTTTCCCAGAGTCTCAGACCCTGGACTGGAACTCATGTCTCATGTTCCCAGGGCAGTATCTTTCACACTGATGGACAGGGACTGTGGCAGACAGCAAGAATATAGATAATATAGGGGGAGTTGTGAAGCCAGCCTTCAGGTGTACAAGGCCAGCTGGTGAGGGACACAGAGGTCCTCCTCCTCCTCCTCTGCCTCCTCCAGGTGTGCCTCTCTCCTACCCCAACCTTACTGTCAGGAGCCACTCTGCTCCCCCCCCCACACACACACACACATACAGTGTGCCCACTCTGAGTTCTTTCCAGACCTCCCTGGGGCTGTCAACATGCTGATCTTCCAGCTCCATACCCATCACAAGCAATTAGATCACCCACTCCATTCTGCAGTGACTGGTGAGCAGGAGAGGAGCCTGCTGTGTATGTGATGAGATCATGGGGCAGCAGTAAAGGCAAGAAAGTACCTGTCCACCCCCAGTGGAGCCAAAATGGACAATGTGGAAATTGAGGCCCAGGGAGGAGGTGCATTTGTGCTGTGTACTCAGACGTGGAGCTTGCATCTTCTAGAGGAGAATGACTTCCCTCTTTCCTGGAGCTGTGGATAAAATTATTCATTGCTGAATTCACAGTTGGGAATGGGGCTGGCAGCAGAGCTGTGCATCAGGCATCTCTGTCAAATGCATGATTGGTGGGTGGGGCTGGGCTGCCTCCCTCTCCATCCCCAACACACATATGGATGCCACCTCCTTAAGGTTCAGCTTTGTCCCACACCTCTGTCCCACTACAGCTACCTCCTGGACCCTGTAATCTATAGGGTTCTGCTGCTCTCTCCTTCCCCACAATCTTAACACCTCACTGAGTCCTCTAAGGCTGTTCTAATATTTGGGCTGTCATGTTTGTGCATAAATTTTGGACTTGTAGTGAACAGATGAACCTGAGACACCTTGGACTCAGTCAACGCTGAGTATGTGCAGCTAATGGTCCCTTGGTCTCTGCCCAAAGACTTTGAATGTGTGTGTATAGGGAAGTAGAGGGGTGGCAGAGATGTGAATATAGAACCCTCCAGGGATAAGAAGTAGCCAGTGAATTTTTATTCATTTATCTATTGTTTGATTTATTCATTTATTTATTTTACTTATCATTGGGGCTTAGTCCCTGCACTACAAGTCCACTGTTCCCAGTAGCCATTTTCTCCTCTCAGTCTCCATCTCTCTCTCTCTCTCTTCACTTTATAGGACAGAGAAAAATTGATAGGGGAAGAAGAAATAAAGAGAGGGAGAGACAGAGGCACCTGCAGTCCTGCTTCACTAGTTTTGAAGCATCCTTCCTGTAGGTGGGGACCAGAGGCTTAATCCTTGTCCATGATAGCATGTACACTCAGTCATGTCCACCACTGCCTGGCCCCCTAGCTAGTGAAATGTAAAATATAGACTTGTTGGGGGCTTGTGGACTTTGAAAGGAGGCTTCCTCTGAGCTTGGCCTTGAGTTGTGGACCCTGCCTGAACAGTCCAAGTCTGGGGGCAGCTTTATGATACAAAGCACAGTGAAGCCACAGAAAACCAAGAGAGATTTCACTCCAAACCAGCCACCCTCCATAATCCGCACACAGCCCTACAGGCTGCATTCCTGCCTTATAGGTGGGTAAACTGAGGCATAGAGAAGACCAACTAATGAGTACCAGAGCCAGGATTGGGGCCCAGGTAGGGTAGCCTTCTTCCCACTACACCATCCTGCCTGTCCAGAAGTCCAGGGCTCGACTTTAGTATAGGTCACTGGCTTTGTGCAGGTCCACACTACTACTGACCTGGCATGAGGCTAAACTCCCTTTGCGTCTTGTGTTCCAGGTCACTTTCTGGGGAACAACACAGTCATCGATGTCCTTCGGCAGGCGGGCCTGGAGGTGGAGCACACACCAGCAGGGCAGAACATTCATAGGTAAGCTGCTGAGGCTTCTGTGAACCTGTGGTCAGGTCTGACCATCTGCCACATGCCTGATAGCACCCCGCTCAGTCCTATGGAGAAAGAGCTTTGAATAGGCCTCTGGTGATCTGGGGCCTTCTAGGAACCAGCAATGACCAGCCACCCAAGAATGGAGAGGCAGGGCTAGTGGTGGGGAGATGGGGAAGAAGGTTGGAGTGCAGTCCTGGTGGGAAGCAAGGGTAGGGTGTCCAGGCAGTGGCAGTGGGAATGAGAGGAGCTTCAGGTAGATATGCCTAGAATTGAAAGCATGCTAATCGGGTCATGTGGAAAAATTCTATAGGACTGGGTCAAGATGGTTAGCATGAGTAGGATTTAGAAGTTTTAACAAGGGTCTGGGGGATGGTATACCTAGTTAAGTCAACACTTTACCTGGTTTCAAGCCCCCAGTCCCTACCTACAGGGGGGAAAGCTTCACACATGGTGAAGCAGTGCTGCAGGTGTCTTTCTGTCTCTTACTCTCTATACCCTTTCCCTCTAAATTTCTCTCTGTCCTATGAAATAAAATAATGTTTTTAAAAGGTTTTTTGCAACTGACTTTCATGCCTGAGACTCAGAGGGCCCAAGCTCAATATCTGATGTCACCATGAGTCAGATCTGAGCAGTGATCTGGACAAAATAATAATAAAAATTAATTTTTTAAAAAAAGATGAGCAGTATCTGGCCTCTTCCTGTGTCCAGCTCTGGCACAGATGGTCTTCATTATCCTCTGACCACACCTTTTCCCTTATAGCCTCTTGCCAACCTCTCATCCCTGACTTTCCTCCCAAGTCACATCCATTCTACTCCAAGAGCCATATAGTGCCACCTTTTCTGTTGGAGGTCTCTTCCCTGCCCCCACAACAGAATACAACCACAGGGTCATATGAAAGGTGTCAGTGTGATGGGCAGGACCCTTAAACTTGGAGTCCCATGTGTCTCATGTTCTAACCATTATGCAGAAACCATTCTCATTAACTCCCAAAGATAACCGCCGGGTGATAACACCCTTGATTCCTGATGTTACAAGTCCCAGGGTCCAGAAAAAGCCAGAATAATCACAATCAGTGTTTGGGACTGCTCAGTGCAAACTAGGCTCCAAACACTTTCAACTCAATGAATCTTTCCAGTAACCCAAAATGGCAAGAAGTGAACATGTCTCCATCTTAAAACAGAAACCTGAAGTCTAGAGAACTGAAGTTACTCGCAGAAGGACACACAGTCATGTTAATAGCAGCCTGGTTTTAAAGGCTTCCCTGAGCTCCTCACCTCTCTGCTTACTTGCTCTGGGCTTGGCCTTGAGTGGGCTTAAAAGATTGGAATGCTTCAGAAATGGCTTACTTTTTTCTCTTTAGAAGAGATGAGGCCTGGGGTCCCCCACCCTATCTCCCAGGGCTTTGAGCCCCTGGTCTCTTACATCAGGACCAATGCTGCCCCCATCTCAATGGCCCTTCTAGAGGGACTTACTTACTCCCTCTGGTGGAATCCTTGCTCTTCTCATCTTCTGAGTCCATCTGATGAGAATGCACCTCCTGAATGCTTGCTTGAGCCAAGAGCACATCAGTTCATACTGGGCAGAAACAGACCTGTGTCTAAAGGATAAAGGATCCGTGGTAACCTGGAGGACAAGGTGTTCCCTTAGCAAGGGCTTTCACCTTGAAGCCCATTGTCTGTTCAGATCAAGCAAAGGGATGGCAAGCAGGCCAGTGAAACTGCTTTGGTGCCTGTTCATCTCTGAGCCCAAACATTAAATGTGGGTCTCCACTCTTCTTCCATCCCCACCCAGCTGCTCTGAGGGCTCTCAGCCTAAGTCTGGAATGCCGACAGAAATCCTGCGGGTGGGGTGAGGGGAGCATGGATGCCAAGGAGTCCCCAACAATAAAAGCCATAGTTGGCCACAGGTGCTTCCTGAGCCCATCTTTTGTCTGCATGTTTTGAATTATCTGCCTAGCAGCTGTGGCATCTCCTGAATCCTGGGAATCTCTGCTTTCTGCTTGCCATGGGGGCTGAGGAAGACTAGACTGGCTTCATGTGCTTCTCTCCTTGAAGGAGAAAGAAACTCCTCATGTGGGAGTGGGGTAGGGGTAGAGAGGCAGACTGCTGACATGGACACAGCTTACCCGTATGATTCCTGAAACCATACTCAACCCTCTGCTTGAGTCAGAGGTCCCCACACAAATTCTACTTGAGCCACAGAAAAGCAGAGGATGCTACAAAGCTGAGGAGTGGCTATGTACCCTTCTGTATAAAGTGATCTTCCGGGTAGGAAAGTGGTGCAATGGATAAGGTACTGGACCCTCAAGCATAAGGCCCCAAGTTTGACCCTTGACACTGCATGTGCCAGAGTGATGTTCTGGTTCTCTCTCATAAACAAACAAACAAATAAAGTGATCCTCCACAAACACTCTCCTAGCTAAACTACAGTGTCTGCCACAGCCAGGTCCCTTGGCTTGTTGGCCAACATTCCTGAGAGTTTGATGATATGCCAGGTATTGTGCTAGACCCCACCCATTCAGCTTCAGGACAACCTCATGCAGTAAGCACTACTACCATTTGATGGTTAGTTGCTGCTCAGAACAATTTCCTGGCCTGCCCTGAGTCCCTGCATGCCAGGTACTGAGGCAGGATGGAACCCCACATCTCTCCCTTCAGCTCCATCTCTCCCCTGCTCAGCACTGTCCTGCCTTCCCTGAAAAAATTCAATACATAGGAGTTGAATGCAAAATGGCTGGTAGAATCAGTGACACAAGAGACACTGCTAATATGTAATATAAAATTAATAATGTCAATTACTTAAATATTTCAGCTGTCTCATATTTGCCAATTTTTTTCTTTTAACTATTATGCATTTATTAAAATTTGAAGAGTGTGGGGGAGATGACATAATGGTTATGCAAAAGACTTTTTGTTCTTTATTGGGGGAGGTTAATGGTTTACAGTCTATAGTAAAATACAGTAGTTGATACATGTGTAACATTTTTCAGTTTTCCAGATAACAATCTAAAGCCCCCCCAGGTCCTCCTCCACCATCATGTTCCAGGACCTGACTACTTCTACCCAACCCAGACTCTTTTACTTTGGTGCAATACGCCAGCTCCAGTCAAAGTTCTGCTTTGTGTTTTCCCTTCTGTTCTCATGTTTTTAACTTCTGTCTATGAGTGAGATCATCCCATATTCTTCCTTTGTTTCTGACTTATCTCACTTAACATGAATCCTTCAAGCTCTAGCCAAAGATGAGATGAAGAAGGTGAATTCATCATTTTTAATAGCTGAGTAGTATTCTATTATGAATATACACCACAACTTGCTCAGCCACTCATCTGTTATTGGACACCTGGGTTGCTTCCAGGTTTTACACTTGCCAAATTTTGGCCCTTATTAACATATAATCCTCTGGATGCCTCCCTGGAAGAATGGCTACCATAGAGCAGGAGGCCAAGGCACAGTAAAGTTAGGTAATTCACCTAAAGTCACCCAGCAAGAAGGAACAGAGCTGATTAAATGAATTAAAACCTGAGAATGCCCAGATCTGTCTGCAGTGACCTGCCTATGGCTCTCTCCCTCATATCCTACCTGCTTGGGCTCAGCTATCACCCACATCAGCTAGCACCCTGGCCCTTCCTGCTTCTGCTTCATTTGTCCTCTCCACAGTTAGTACCACCTGACTTCCTGTACGCATTGCTCTTTGTCCCCTGCTTTGGAATGGCTGCTCCAAGAAGGCAGGGATTTTGTCTGCTTGGCCCAATTCCTAGTCAAATGCCTGCTGCAGGGTGTATGCTCGGTAACTATGGACTGGCTCTGTGAATAGAAGAATGAATCAAAGCCCTTCTCTCAGCCCTAAGCAATGGTTTGCCTAGGTTACTCTTACCAGGCCCAGCATCTATGCATGCTATGACAGCTTCCCCACTGAGTAATATTCCCTGTGTGATGCAAGTGTGTCTCATGAACCATCATCTCTCTCCAGTCCTGCTGCCCAGAGTTCAGCACCCCCTCCCGAGGGGACCTCAGCGAGTCCCACCCCTGAGACTCCAGCTGCTGCCGTCCCTATAGCTCCCTCGGTGACTCCCACAACACTCCCTGAAGAGGAGGACCCGGCCCTGTCCCCACACCTCCTGCTTCCTGACAGCCTCAGCCAGTTGGAGGAGTTTGGGAGGCAGAAGAAGTGGCACAAGAAGCAGAACAAGCAGCAGCGGCCACGGCAGTTCAACGACCTCTGGGTCCGCATCGAGGACAGGTGAGCTCACCAAAAGCAGGGCAGGCTGGTCTGCCTAGAGCTAGGTCTTTCTCCCAGAGCTAGGTCTTTCTCCCAGCCAGCCCCACTCAGGCCCACCGTGCTGAGCACACGGTTAGCTACATACTGCTCTAAGGATGTGTAGCCAGTTGGTACCATGGTGGAAACACCAGGACTGGCTTGTCCCCATTTGCAATGTTGAGAGTCTAGAAACCACCTTCAGGGAGAGTGGATAAAAGCCAGCTTTTATTTCCTGGGATTCTCTGATTCTGTAAATGAATTCCATGTGACCCATGGGACAGAAGGGAAGAGAACATGAAGCAGGTTGTCTGGGAGCCTCCAAGCCAGGTCTGAGCGGCAGCAGCCTGGCTGTGGGCTGTGAGGAGAGGATCCCACAGTGTAAGAGAGAGAATGCCTGAAACTTGTCATGTTGCAGGTTCTGTCTCGGGAAGGGAGAGGAAATGTGTGATGAGCCTTGTTGAAATCTCCAGGTCCAGGTGGTTGGGCAGTAGCGTCACGGTTAAGCACACATAGTGCAAAGCGCAAGGACTGGCGTTAAGAATCCCGGTTTGAAGCCCCGGCTCCCCACCTGCAGGGGTGTTGCTTCACAGGTATTGAAACAGCTCTGCAGGTGTCTTTCTCTCCCCCTCTCTGTCTTCCCATCCTCTTTCGATTTCTCTCTGTCCTATCCAACAACAATGACAGCAATAATAATAATAGTAGTAGTAATAACAACAACAGGGGAAACAAAAGGGAAAAAATAGCCTCAAGGAACAGTGGATTTGTGGTGGAGGCACCGAGCACCAGCAATATCCCTGGAGGAAAAAAAAGAAGAAAGAAAGAAAGAAAGAAAGAAAGAAAGAAAGAAAGAAAGAAAGAAAGAAAGAAAGAAAGAAAGAAGAAGGAAGGAAAGAAAGAAAGGAAGGAAGAAAGGAAGGAAGGAAGAAAGAAAAGGAAATCTCCAGGTCCAGAAATCCTCCCACTGTACTAATACTCTGTCTTTTGCCTGTGTGCCCCTCATTATGTAATGTCCTTGCCTAACTTTTATTACTTTATTTAATTTAAAATCTATCGTATCTGAGATGAGAATGGCTGTTCCTGCCCTTTTTTGTGGTCCGTTAGCCTGTATGATAGTTTTCCATCCTTTCACTTTAAGTCTGTGTTTATCTTGTTGTGACAGATGGGATTCTTGCAAGCAGCATATGGTTGGGTTATGTTTTCTGATCCATCCCCCCACCCTGTGCCTTTTGATGGGTGAGTTTAAGCCATTGACATTTATTGATATTATGGATTTAATGTATTGTAGTGCCATTGTTCTAAAAAAAAATTTGTTTGCTCTGATATATTGCAAGTATTATAGTGATGTTCTTGTTTATAAGAGGTCTTTTAGTACCTCTTTCAGGGCCGGTTTGGTGATGGTTGCCTCCTTTAACTGTTGTTTATCTAAGAAGGTTTTGATCCCTCCATCTAGCTTGAATGAAAGTCTAGCAGAATATATTATCCTTGGTTGAAACCCTTTTTCATTTAGGGCTCGATAGATATCTTGCCACTCCCTTCTGGCATTTTAGAGTTTGAGTGGAGAAATCTGCAGATAATCTTATGGGTTTTCCCTTGTATGTGACTTTTTGTTTCTCTCTTGCAGCCTTTAGGATCTTTTCTTTATCCTTACTTCTTCTCATTGTGACTATGATGTGGCTTGGTGTCTTCAGGTCTGGGTTGACTCTGTTTGGTACTCTCTGGGCTTCTTGAATCTTGATATCCTTTCTGTTATTCAGGTCTGGGAAGTTTTCTTGTATTATTTCCTCTAGAATGTTTGCTTCCCCTTCCTCTCTTTCTTCCTCTGGCAGGCCAATTATACGAATGTTACTTCTTTTGAGATCATCCCATATGTCTCTGTTGTTGTTTTCAGTGTCTCTCAATCTCTTTTTAAGCTCTTTCACCTCTTTCTTTGTTTTCTCTAACTCATCCTCTGTCTGACTAATTCTGTTTTCTGCTTCTGTTAGTCTGCTTTCCCTTGCCTCAGCTTCTTTCTTCATTACAGCTATTTCAGCTTTCAGTTCTCTAATTGCCTAAGATAATCAGTATTTTCCTTGGGGGTCTCAACTGTTGTTTCCCTAATACTGCCATTCCTTTCCTCCAATGTTGTTTTCATTTCTGTGATTAATAAGTTTATTATTGCTTGCATACTTTTCTTATCTATGGTTACTTCTGGCTGATTTGTAGTTTCTTCTGGGCTCTTGTCTTCATTCATTGGAGTAGCAGTTTTATTTGTTTTTGATCTACCCATTTTTTATTTATGTGTTTCTTTCTTCTTTTTTTTATGCTCTGTTGTTCCTCAGTTGTTGTGTCTTGAGTACAAGTAACACTGTACTAAATACCTTTATGACAACTGCACTCACCAACCTCCGGAATTACAGTAGCAACTGAAGTAAGTATTGAAGTAGTTTAATCGTTACCAGTTAGCCAAACAATTTCTCCAGTCCGTGAAAAAATAGTAACCAAATCCCAGTGAAGAAAGAGAAAAGAAAGAGAGAGGATAGCAAGAATAGACAGTTATGCAAATCTACTATCCACCATATATTCTAGGGGTAACAAGAGGGGAAAGGGAACTAGAGCAGAGATACACACATAGAGAGTCCGCTCTGAGTCATATTTCTTCCCCAAAGTAATTCACAAATTCAGAAAGGCAAAGAAGAAGGAAGAAGTGTATGACAAGATTAAAAAAAAGAGAGAGAGAGAGAGAGAAGATAGAGAAAAGGGAGAAGATAAGAAAAAGAGTTGTAATTAAAGAGCAGTGCAAGGAACTTCCCAATGTGTATCAGTGAATTCAAAAAAGCACCCTGTTTGGTGGTGTGGGGTATCCTGCTAGGAGCTGGTCCCCAGGGACTGCTTATGGCAGGGGGGGGGGAGGAGGTATGCTTGAAAATTAAAAGGAAGAAAAAAGAATTTTTTCCCCTACTCTAATTCTTAACCCAAATTAAGTTATAGTCATCTCCTTGTCACCGCTATGACACCTTATTGGCTGGCCTGCTAAAGGCAGAAAATCCTATTGTTTCCAGGGGATGTGTTCGGAGCTCAGCGGCTAGCAGCTTCTTAGTCCGCCATCTTCCGGGAAACCCCCCCTCCAGACTTTTTTAAAGGATTTCTCGAAAATGAAAACTAGCTCCAAGTCCTTTGATCCAATGAGAGCTATACTTAAGAAGTCTTTGGATCCGCCCTCAGGGTCGCGGTGGTCCCTGGAGACTCCCAAGAGAAAGCCCCCGAGCTATATTGCTCCCTCCAGGTCCTCTGCCGGCCACCCAGCAGTGGAGGAGCCACCTTCCCGGGCGGAGGACAATGCCCGGCGCACCCGCCTTGCCCGGCGCCGCCTGGGAAGTCTGGAGCAGCCCGCCCGCTAGTCCATGCCACCTTTACTCTAATTCTTAACCCAAATTAAATTATAGTCACCTCTTTGGTGACTATAATTATTGACTGGCCTGCTAAAGGCAGAAAATCCTACCGTTTCCAGATGTGATCAGAGCACACGCTGCTAGCAGCTTCTCAGTCCGCCATCTTCCCGCCTTGTGCCCCTCTCACCACCATGTCCCACCTCCCTCAGCTTGTCACCAAAGCTTCAACTGTGACATCTAGATGCCATCTTCCAACCTCCAGTCTGCAGGCTTAATACACAACAGTCTCCCTAGATTCTACTTTTAGGCAGGAATGCCCATGTTTAGTGAACACTGTCACCAGAGCACCCAGAATGCCACAGGAAGTGGCCTGCAATGAAGGACAGACCATTCCCTTCCTCCAAGTTCATGGATAAGAACTTGCAGTGCATAAGTCTGGGCTGTCATATGTTGGTTGAGTACCAGAGACTCTGCTGAGCATTTCTGGGAAGTGAGGAGCTTATTCTTTGTCTCCAGATGGGGAAACCAAGCCCCAGGGTGGAGGACCTGTGCAGTCACACAAGGAATCAGGGTGCTATCTTCTGCACTATGCACTTCATGATACTTTTTCTGGGAGACCCCTGAGCTTTTGTAGATGTCTAAAAGGCTGAAAGAGTTTATCCCACTGTGTTAAAAAGTCCACTGTTTAAAATGTGGGAGTATACTACCATAAGATTCCCAGCAAATAAGATTTGAGGCCCTGGCCTTTTGGGTGTTGACTTCAAAGCAGCTTGCTTGGGTTACTGAGAAATGTACTTGTGCAGAGCCCAAGGCAGAGGCATAGCTATGGCTATATTGGCTGAGACACATTTGGCTCATGTGCTCAGCAGGGACCACCTCCTTCAAACCGGGAGCAGGGGCATAGAGTTACTGAGAGCCATTTCCTTCAGCCCTGAGGAAGGCTTCCAGGCTGACAGGGAGATGCAAGGCAGAGGAAGGCACTGGCATTCCATAAAGAGCTTCAATCAGACAGTCACCCTAATTAACCCATGGAGTGACCAGAGACCTGGCCAGTGGTGGGTCCAGCCCAAGGAAGTGACCTGTCGTCAGTTCTGGCAACTGACCCCCAGCCCCTAAGCATGTCTGAAAGGTAAATTTCAGCAAATGACTCCAAACGGTTTCCTTTTCACAACACACCATTCTGAAACACAGAGCCTGGCTTCAGGAGAAGAAACAGCTTTTCTTTGGCAAGAAAGATTCCCCCACTCAGTTCCAGCAGGCAAACTAGGCAATCCTCTTCCATCTGGTTGGTTGGAGAGGGGAGTTTTGCATGCTCAGGCAGCTTGTCGGGTGGATGCTTTTATTACCTTGGTCAGCAGGTCCTGAGCTGTCATGGCATGAAGCTCAACCTCTGTCTCTTGCCAAGGATTCACCCCATCCTCCTAGGCCTTACCAAGTATCCAGTTCTTCAAGAGGTCAAGGGAAGCTCTCTGGGGACCCAGGGCTCATTTATAGCCAATTTTACAAAACTGTTTTTGCTTTTCACCTGGAACCCTTTCCCCTCACCCCGTTGCTTGCTCACCTTCCTTCTGTAGCCCTGCATTTGAGAGCTAGCAGGCTTCCTGACCCTGACATGCTAGCACAACAGAATCTTGAGGGTCTCCAGGCTCCCTCATGGGAATCTCCTGCTGCTTTGCCTTCACCTCTTTTTCCCCCCCTCCAGAGTTATGGCTGGGCTCGGTGCCTGCACTACAAATCCACTGCTTCTGGAGGCTATTTTCCCCTTTTGTTTATCATTGTTGTTATTGTTGTTGTTGTTGCTGCTGTCATTGTTGGATAGGACAGAGAGAAATCGAGAGAGGAAGGGAAGCAGAGAGGGAGGGAGAAAGATAGACACCTGCTGATCTGCTTCACCACTTGTGGAGCAACCCCACACACACACAGGTGGTGAGCCGGGGCTTAAACCAGGATGTGTATGCCAGTCTGTGTGCTTTGTGCCATGTACACTTGCTGTGCTACCACCCTGCCCCCAGCCTCCACCATTCTTGGTCCAAGGTTAGACTGTGTGCTGCCCACCCCCCTACCCAGCTTTGTGTTTCTCTCTGGAAGGGTGTGCACCAGTGGACATGTGTCCAGCTCCTGCTCCATGCCAGGCACCTATGTCTTGAAAGTGAGCCTTGCTCGACCAAAGGGGAAACTGAGATCAGGCAACTTGCCTAAGACCGTGCAGCAAGTCAGGTGTGCTATGGAAACCAGCTCAAAGATCTATCTAATCTAAGGGGCATGTTAGTCAGACACTACCACAGAGGTCACACAAATGCCTGTGTTGCTGAGGTCTCCCTTTCTCTCCATATCCTGAGCCCCCACAGCCACACAGGCAGCTGTTCCTTGACCTTGTTTCTGATCTGGGAGACTAAGAACTGGGGACTGGCTCTGGCTTGAACTTCTCTGTGACACCATGTGGTTTTCTGAAAGTTTGATGATGGCATGCATGAGCAAGAGAGAGAGGGAGAGGGAGAAGGAGGGAGGGAGGAAGGGAGGGAGAAAAGGAGAGAGAGAGAGAGAGAGAGAGAGAGAGAGAGAGAGAGAGAGAAAGCCAGGCTGGGGACCACAAGTGCCTAACCAGGACAGCACCTGGAGCACACTGGCCTCCCATACCCCTCATCACCCCCGATGTAAACACACAGGAGGAAGTTTAGAGAAGCATCAGCCCATGGCAGGATAATTTATGGAGGTCTACAGAAAGAGTTGAGCATGTCAGTAAATGGCTACATGACAGAGTGATCTCAGAATCCCTCACATCCAAGAACCAGCAGGGGAAGCAGGACAGCAGCATGAAAGTGGGGTTGGGGTAAGGTAGAGTAAAGCCCACCACAGTGCTAGCTGCCAGCATTGCACTAGCCCACTGCTGATGGGGAGCCATGGCAATCCTTGGCTTCTTCTTGTGTGAAGCTAGGGCCTTGATGGTCTCTATAGGTCAGTCTACAACTAGGGAGAGAGGGGGGAAGAGAATTGGAGTGAAATACAGGATAGACAAAGAAGCAGAGTGCTGGGCCATCAAGATCAGTAGGAACTCATGATGGGGCAAGTACAGGAAAGAGAAGACTTCCAAGTGCTGGCATAGAGCTGGCATCAGTATTGTGGGGGTGGGGGGTCCTGATCTTTGTGAGTGCCACCCTGCAGGGTAGGAGATTCCTAGCCTCAGGACCTCAATTTTCCAGTAGTTTGAGCACATGGCTACAGTCCTTGCAGAGAGGAAGAGTCTATATCTTTCACCCCCTGGGCTTCTGGGAGGCCTCTGAATACCTCTTACTTATATGCCTTTTCTGCCTCAAGGTTCTTTACCCCCACCCCAGTTTCTCCTAGCACAGCCAAGCCCTCTCCTGGGATGGTCCAGAATGGTCAGCATTTCTTTGAGGGGCCAGGACCTCCTTTGACTAGAGGTAAATGGTTTCTCCCATCAGAAATGAGCAGTATAATCACTCAACAAAAAATAAATATAAAAAATTCAGGCAGAATGAGATTAAAATCTCAGGCCCTCCTTGGCTTTGCTCTGAGGCTTAGAGAATAAATGTGATGATGCTTGTGTGATGGAAGCTGTCATCAGAGATGATGACACTCCGTAACAGTTCTGTCCAGAGTTGGTGACTTGACTCTCAGAATCCAATGGTTGGTGCCACTCCCTCTCCCTAGCAAGATGCTGCTCATGAATCTGCAACATGTCTTAGGTTCACAGTCTTAAATGAGCTACTGACTAGGTGCAGGAACAGCTTACAGAATGGTTCCTGCTGAAATACCCTGAACTTGCAAAGGAATCAGTTCCTGAGAGATATGGGGTAAGTGGAGCCTGAAGGTCAAAAATGAGGCTGAGCAGAGGGTAGAGGCACTCTGAGAACAGAAGATCATGTGGACAACAGAAGGCATGGGGGCTAACACGGCCTTTAGGTACCAGACTTGGAGCTGCAGGCAAACCAGTCACTTTAGGTCTCTGCCTGTATGTAGCCTGCATGGTCCAGAGAGGTTGGGGCTCAGACTGAAATCTCAGTGGCATCTCCCCTAGCTGGATCTTATCAAGGGTTCCACTCCCAAGACACAGACACACCAGTCACCTTAGCCTTTATCACTACTTCGACCCTGGAATCCTCTCAAAAGATAATCCAAGGCACAACCCAGCAGTTCCTGATGCTAGCAAAAAGAGAAAGAAAGAAAGAAAGAAAGAAAGAAAGAAAGAAAGAAAGAAAGAAAGAAAGGAAGGAAGGAAGGAAGGAAGGAAGAAAGAAAGGGAAAGGAAGGAAGGAAGGAAGATAGATAGATACAGCCCCAAGACTCCCAGAGCCCAGTTCTAGATGGCTGTCCAATGCTCAGATCCCTCTGTGCCCCAAGAAGCCCAATGGTGAGGTCTCAGTAACAGGCTCCAACTCTATCTCAGGTACCAGCCCTACTTGTCTGGGCTCTGTGCCTTGGACCTAAGACTCCACTTCTGGATTCTGCTGCTGAAAGCTTTTTCAAGTTCATGGGTCTATTCCTGCTCTCATTGTACACATGGGGAAACTGAAGCCAGGAGGACTGGGTTTACCCATAATTGTGCAGCAAGCAGGCACACACACCAGGCTAGAGCAGAGCTTCCTTCCATCTAGGCCATGAGGCCCACTAAACTCAGAGCAGACAAGGCCCCTTGGTGCCAGCTGTCTGTGGAGCCTGGGAACACTCTCGAGTGTTTGGTTTGGCTTCCAGGCCACTTTGCCATGAGATAATTTTCTCCAACATGGGCTGGAGTAGGGGTGGAGGTCCTGGAGCTGGGGGACTGAGATTTTTTTGTGAGTAGTGGGCCTGGAAGGTAGGAAGACATCTGGAGGGATTTTTTTCTCCCCCCACATTCAGCCTCACCCCACTTCCCTGGGACTTCTTCCAAGCAATAAAAATCTCCAGCTCAGGCTGCAAAGAGGGAATTTGCATCTTTGGTTTTCAAAGTGTGAAAGCAAATGCCTCTGGGCGCCATGTGAAACATAGTTTTCATAACTCCTATTTGGTCTTTGTATGGATGGAGAGGGCTGGCTGCCCAGCCTGACCCCAGCTGGGCCACACCAAGTGGCACGCCAGCCTTCTGTCCCAAGGCCAGGCTCCCAAATGCTGGAATGCTGGGCTAAAAAGATGAAGCAGCAGCCAGAGGATTTTTCTTCTGCTCAGTAGAGGTGTTCTTTAACAAACCATCTCTGGCCCTGACCAGCCTCCACTTGAGGATTAGTGAGGTCAGCATGGAGCATGTGCTTCCCACTTGACCTGTGTGATCCCAGCATGCTGAGGTCAAATGCACCTTTAGTCTGGTGAGCCAGGCTGCTGAGGTGTGCTGCATCCTCATCTTCTACAACCTCGGTTGTCTCACTTTGGAGATGGGAGTAATAATAAAGTGGCCCATGCAGAGACTCCAACCTCTCCACTGCTGGCACACAGGAGGTGCTTAATAAATAGAGGGTGTTGTTAGGGGGAAAGCCACAGACACAAGTCCATTCATGGTGCTGTGTGGGACTTTTAGTGTCTCAGGCTCTGGTCTGAGTGCTACCCTTTCCCTTTCAGGCCTCGTGTGCATAAGTAGGAACCTAAGATGTGTAATCACCAAGTGCTGAGCTCGACCCAACCATTTGTTCTGTTCTGCATTTGATCTCTTTGAATTTCTGTTTGTCTTTCTCCTTTTTTTTTTTTTAGCCAAGTCTTATCCATTGCCACCAGAAATTATTTCTCATTGTTTAAATGGAGAAAAGATAACATCTTTCACTGAAACTCCCTGTGGTTGTGCTGAATGAAACTGAGCCCAGGGCACCCTCATCAAGCCTTTCTGGGTCTCTGTTTGCTGAGGAAACCCATTGTGAAAGTTTGCTTTGAGGACCAGTGAGTCTTCTCAGTAAATGATAGCTGTGATAACAAGGGCAGGAAATATGGTGTTGTTTGTGTCTTCTTTTTTGTCCTAGATTTTTATCAGACAGGGGAGAACAGTACTGCAGGAGGCCAAGGGCACCTGCAGACAATAGCGTGTAGGCTGAGTGCCCGGTGTGACCCCCAGAGCTACCTCCTTCCTTCCTGGGACCCATTTCCCCTTTTGTTTAAATGATTTATTTGGGGCCCAGGCAGCAGCACACCCAGTAGAGTGCACACAGTACCTAATACACAAAGATCTGAGTTCAAGACCCCCGATCCCCACCTATAGGGAGTATGCTTTAATGAGTGGTGAAGCAACGCTGCAGGTCAATCTCTCTCTCTCTCTCTCTCTCTCTCTCTCTCTGTCTGTCTCCCTCTCTCTCTCTCTCTCTCTCTCCCCCTTTCATCTCAATTTCTCTCTGTCTAGTTAAATAGAGGAAAGGAAAGAGAGAGAAAGGGAGAGAAAAAGGGGAAAAGGAAAGGAAAGAAAGAAAAGGAAGTAAAGAACCACTAGGAGTGGTGGATTTGTTGTAGAGGCACCAAGCCCCAGAAGTAATCCTGGTGAGATGCAGTTCTCCTGAGTGGTCACACTGGACACCTGTAACTGTGGAGCCTGGCCCAGCCTGCTGAACTTGGCATGGACAGCGAGTATGCTCAGGAGCTCTGCCAGCTGGGTATGGGGCTCTGGACTACTCTCCTTCTTTGCCTAAGCCCCTGGTTTTCCTCTCCATGTCATATGAAATAAATAAATAAATAAATAAATAAATAAATAAATAAATAAGTCCCCAGCCCCAAGACAAGGCTCCCAAGTGGCCACTCTGAATTTCACTGTTTTCTTCTTGCAGCACCACTGGCTCACTACCCCCACTGCCCCTACAGCCCACACACAGCTCTGGAACCTCCAAGCCCCTCTTGCAGCTCTCTGATCCACTCCAGCATCAGGAAGAACCGGAGGCCACCAGCAGCGCTGTGCTTGGCAGCTCACAAACCTCCCTGGGCCTCCTTCCCACCGTGGTCACCAGCCTCACAGCCTGCCTCCTGCTGCACACCCTCGGGCCCTCCTGACCCTGGCCACCCTGGGCACTGAAGCTAGAGAAACCTGGGGAGCGTCTGCAGCCACAACCCACTGCCCCTGGTACCACCTCCAGGGGGAGCTGACATCCACCATGGGACAACACAGATGGGATCCCTTAGGACACCAGAGCTTTAATGTACCTGAGTTACATCTTCTCTTTTGTAGAAGGTTTTTAATTTCCCATAGTGCTATGGGGCTCTTTTGTAAAATATGTGTCCATATTAAAAGAGAAAAATGTATTTATTCTACTGATAAAAAGAAACTATTTAACAACTCTTAAATTAGTCCCACCACCAATCCAGGAACTTAGCCCATGTATGCTGGGACATCTGTGATCCTGTGTGAACTGTAGCTTTGAACTGACTCCTGGATCAACAGAAACCTCCAGAGTCCAGGTCTGACTTCTCACTCTGTGAAGGGGCCTCAGAAGGAGGGCCAGGCAGACAGGCTTAGCTTTTGTGAGACTGGAGATCCAGAGATATGAATGCTGACAGTCCTTCCCTTCCCTGGAGGAATCCTGGGCACTGGAAAGAAACTTTAGGAAGAGAGATTGCTGCTACTTTGAAAAGCCAGAGAGTCTCTGAACTAGCCCTCCAGACTTCTGGGAAAAGGGTCCCACCAAAGCGCTGCTTCAGAGGTGGGAGTGGGAGTGAGAGTTGGTGCTGCAGAAGGAAGCACCATGTGACAGGTGGTTAAACCTAGAGCCAAAGAGAGGAGAATGGCTTCCCAAGGTCATATAGCAAATAAGGAGCCCAGGATGTCAATCCAGACCTCCCTGTTCTGTATCATTAATCCAGCTTGGATTACAAACTATTGAAGTCACAGCCAAATGGAGTGAGCTGGGCCAAAGGACAGGCATGGACAGAGAAGGTCAGTTTTAAGGACTGAGCCCTTGGAGTCCCACAAATAAAGATCATAATGAGAGTTGCTGTTGTCCAAAGCCTGTGTGTGGTGTGTACTTTACACACTCACTTTACTGTTGATCTGTGAGAAGTGAGTGTAGTCCTCAAAGGAGGAAATTGAACCCCTCCTAGAGAGGTGAAGGTATTTGCTCATGGTCACCCAACCAGGACATAGCCCAAGGTCAGTGTGATTCGAAGCTATGCTGTCCTCTAAACCATCCTCTGCTCTGTCCTCTCTACACCTTGGCCAAAAGTCTCTGGCAATAGTATGTGCCCCATGCCCTGACTTGTATCTTGGAGCCATGAAAAATCAGAGGCTAAGAGTTTGGGTGCATCTGGAGGAGCATGGCCAGGCTGGAGAAACAGCAACCAAAGGGAGACAGGCAGGTAGCAGACTCAGAGAGTGCCCTGGCACCCCAAGACCAAGTTGCTAACTGAGAAGGTAGAGGATCCAGGCTGGCCAACCCCCAGCCCCACATCCTCACTAGTCTGGTGCCTCATCAATGACAGAATCATGGAACCCAAGAGCAGAAAGGACAACCCTTCCCTCAAACTGAGAGATAGTAACAGTGAGGGTGATAATCAAGCCCAGAAAGGGGAGATATTTTCCCAATACTGCACAGCTGGGCAACCCTGCTAATGCCTGTCTCAGTGCTCCCCAATATCATGGCCCCTTGGGTTTCCCTGAGAGATCTGGTCATAGCTAATCAACCCCACTGTTGTCATACCCAGCTTGGCAGCTGTCTTCTTCTGAGACACTGGAATCTGGACAGTTCATTGGACAGTCAGGAGCTCCAGGGGCATCTTGGCGGGCAGCTGAATTCTTTTCACTTGGGCCCAGCATGGATGTGTTGGAGCTTGGGACCTGGTAGGAGCCCTGAGCCCTGCTTCAGAGGTTCCAGGGCATCAGGCTGTAAACTGAACTTGACCCCATCCAGGACTGGCGTCCATTGATCCTTGGCAGAAATGTGACTTCCTATTTCTGAGCGGGAAGGGGCTTAGCTGACTTACAAAGCAGGCTCTGAAGGCCTGTTGGACATCAAACAGCTCGTGCAGAGCACTCTTTGGATGAGATAAGTGTAAAGGAATTAGAAACACACAGGCCAGATTTCCCTCTGTTCAGAGCAAAGTGTGGCATGAGACATATTGAGATGGAGCTTGAGGTTAATTAAAGATGAAGCTTTTGGGTAAACAGCCCAGGCACCTGACCGCGTGCCCAGATCTGTGCCAGGCACAGGGCCAGAGAGGCAAATTAACTCAGTGTGTCATTATGGAGCCCGTGCAGTGCCAGGCTCAGTGTTGAGGTTTGACTGAGCCACTTTTCCTGGCCTAGAACAACTCACCATCACTGAGATGGAACAAGCAGTCCAGCCCTGGGTTCCAGGAGGATCCTGAAATTATATCCTGCCCAGGCCCCTAATCAGAGGCACAATCAATTCCAGTCTCCTGCAGGTTCCTTCTCTAGACAGGTTGGAGGATTCCAAGTTCCCTTACCCAAGCAGTAAAACTGAAAGATAGCTGGCCGGTGACAGATGAATGGACTGATTTTCTAGGTAAACTTGTTCTCAAGATAGCCAAGGCCAGTGCAGGTTAGACTACTGCAGCCTGAGTTGCTGATCCCTGCAGTCCACCCACTGGCCAGAGTTTGAAATGAATTGAACTCACTTATTTATCTCCCAGACCAGGAGCACATATGTGAGAATCCACATGATTGAGACACTTAAATTCTCTCACCCTGGATGAGGGAACCATGAATCCATCATTCATTTTGGAAACATCTACCTACCACTGAGGACTTTTTTGTCTAGTGTGTTCTATGGTCTCCTTATACTTCTGTGAAGACTGTAGAGAATTTTGCACATTTCCTGGGCCTCCCTGCTTCTCTTGAGGCCAGCAGGGAAGATGAACAGTGAGACCCAGCAGGTTATGTGACCTGCCTGGGGTTAAGCAGCATATTAGCAGTGGCCCTAGGCCCTGTCCTTCAAGGAAGCTGAATGAATGAATGAATAGTTCAAAGGTTTGCAGGGACCTTGAAGGGACTGGCTAGCAAGGCCATATCATTATTTTTCTCTCCAAGGACTCATCAGCACCAGGTAAATCAGGGCCAGCAGCATCAGGAAGCAAGGGAGTCACAAAGGACAAGCAAGAATTCTTCAGCTGTGAGACTCAAGGTTCTGAAGTCTAGGAAGTAAGAAAATTGTGCTGATGGGCAATTTTACTTTTGCACTGCAAAACCAAGAGTAGCTTTTCTTGTGCTGAAAGCCTGTTATCTCCTTCCTTTCTCCATCCAGACTGGGACAAGCCTCAGACTCAAGACATGCCCCACCTGCCCAGTCTCCAGCTCAGTGTCATCATTACAACAGATCCCAAAGAAAGATCCTCTACCAGAAGAACTAGAGTTGCACCTTAAAACTTCAGCTTTGATGGGATCTTGTGTGGCAGAGAACAGAACTGAAGCTGGTGATAGCATTTCAATAGCTGTGGATTGAGAACCAAAACCCCAATCTTGTTGTTCTAGACTCTCCATGATGTGACCCTACTGGCTTCCCCAGGCAGCTTTCTTAGATATTTTACTCTTAAGTGTGGCCAAACTGAATCAGATATGCCACTTCTGATAGAGACAGTGTTTGACACATGCTCCTCCCTTGGTTTAGAAAGTCTCTTCTTTTACACTAACTGCTCATCCTTTGAGGATCAACCCAGATAGCACCTCCTTCAGGAAGCCCTATGTGATCCCTGTGAACTGTCTTACTTTCTATCCCAACACTTATAAGCAGTCTAACTGTGCATCCACTCCCCTGTAGGGCTCACGTGCATGAATGTTCCACATCCTCATCTGGCACAAGGAAGGCACTCGATAGAGGCATGGAGAGAGAAAGAGGAGGAAGGGAAGGGAAGGGAAGGGAAGGGAAGGGAAGGGAAGGGAAGGGAAGGGAAGGGAAGGGAAGGGAAGGGAAGGGAAGGGAAGGGAAGGAAAGGAAAGGGAAAGGAAGGAAGGAAGGAAGGAAGGAAGGAAGGAAGGAAGGAAGGAAGGAAGGAAGGAAAGAAGGGGCCTTAATTCTACTAGGGAATAATCTCTATCAAGCCAGAGCTGTGGGAGGATGGACAGGCACCCCTGCAGGTGGTGCATCTCCTGTAATCAGGGTGTGTGAGCAGAGGCAGGAGGCCTGCTGGCTGGAGGTGTGGTAGCAAAGCAGAGGCCTTGGCAAGAGACTAGAGTGGATGACATCGAAGGTCCCTCCTGGCTCTGTTCTTTGAATGTTGCTGTTTTAAATCACCCACCTGGTTGTCTAAACCAGACAGATTCAAGAGTCAGTCCAACTTCACCCCTCCTTCTCCCCAACCTCATTGTTCAGCAGCCCAGTCAGACCTGATGTGAGTTGGCAGGTGTGCCTGCTGCCTCAGAGGAGGGAGACTTCTGGGCAGTGGAGAAGAGCTGGAACCCAGAGCTCTGGTCTTAGCCTCACAGCACCTCTTGTTGCTAGCCCTCCATCCCTGGTTCACAATAGCCAGCTAAGTGCCTATTTGATCTCTCCTGAGAATTTCTACCCCACCTGTCTCCAAACAGGGCATTTCCTTTCCAGAGATTCTCTCAATACTCCTTCCTTATAAGCAGGTTTCTGCCCCTCTCTGAGCCCTTATGTCTTCCACTGTCAAACAGAGTCTTGGTTTCCTGACTGGGGAGACTGCCATGAGGACTACAAGAGCCCCTTCATCCCACATCCTCCTGCAGGAAATGGACTTTAAATGTGACCCAGGTCCCAGACGGTATTGGTGAGGGTCCCAGATGCTTAGGCCCTAGTGGCTGGAGTGGCAGGGCCTACCTCCTAGTTAAGGGAGATTCTAGCTGGGGAGTAGGGAGGAGAGGATGGGCAGTCAGAATCCCTGCCCCATTCTTGGACCTCAGTAACAATTGCAGAATGTCCCGCGTGATTCTCACTGTGTGACTCCAGCTTCAGAATTAATGTCTCTGAAATGTATCTGTGATGTTGTTCTTTTAATCACCTCTTGCCCTCACCTTTGTGAAAAGATGCTATTAATTATTAAATAAAGATGCTATTAATGTTATTTTTGCCAAAAATATTTTTGTAGCATAATATATTAATAAAGACATTATGAATTGAATGGGATGTGTCTGCATACTCATGGTTCCTCCTCTTATTTCAGGAAATGTTGGGGTAGGGGAGGATTGCCTTTGCTGAAAAGGTTGAGACCCAAGGCAGTGGACTGGAGGAACTATAAAGGCCCATTTTTCATGCAAAATTTGGAGACTGGGCAGTGGTGCACCCGGGCAAACTTACACATTGCTATGCACAAGGACCCAGGTTCAAGACTCTGCTACCCACTTGTGGTGGATGCTTCACAAGTGACAACACTGGTCTCCAAGTATATATGTTTCTCTTTCCCTCTTTGATTTCTCAATCTTCCCTCTCAATTTTTCTCTCCTGTCTAATAAAAACAAAGGGGTAAAAATGGCCACCAGGAGCAGTGGATTTGTCATGTATGCTCCAAGCCCCAGTGATAGCCCTGGTAGTAATATAAATTAAATTAAATAATTATAATAGCAACAGCTTGGGCAGGTCCTGAGTCCTGAGAGGGTCTGCCTTGTCACTCTCTGTTGATCTCTAACCTCAAGAGTCTTTACTCCCACTCCAGCCTCTTCGCCCTCTGAGTTCAACTCTTCATCCATAGGTATCTGGGATGTTACCTCCAAACATTGACAGGCATAGGGAGGCAGGTCCCTGTAATGAGGACCTCAGGCCCCAGTTTGCTGCATAACCTTGAGCTAGTTCTGGACCCTCTCTGGACCTCTGTCTCCTTATTTACGTGACAAAGGGTTGGAATATACTGTGTTCACAAAAGAAAAACACTGCCTCCCACCTATTCCATGACCAAGAGGAGGAATGCTATCATTTTGCCTCCCTTTCAAGGGAGAGCAAAAGGAAGGAGTTAGGAGAAAAAAAGGAAGAAAGAGAAGTCAAAAGCTAGGAAATGGAGAGAAGTTGAAGAAGGTGGGAGCTGTGCTTCTTCACTGGAAGAAGCCTGCAGGGGTCAGCTACTTTGCTGGCTTCAGTGACAGTTCTCACATATCCTTTCACCAGTCTGTAAGTGTAAAGATCTAGGGCCACAAACATGTACTGGAACCTCACTTCTGGGGAAAGATAGAGATAGGTAGGGATATGGATTGACCTGCCAATATCTATGTCCAGCAAAGAAGCACTTACAGAAGCCAGGCATTCTACCTTTTGCATACCATAAAGAGTTTTGATCCATACTCCCTGAGGGGAGGAAATGTTAGGGAAAGATGACCAGAGGGTTCTGAAACCCATTTTTACTGAAACATGAAACATTTGTCTCCAGGAATCTTCATTTTTATACATCACTGAAAAACACCAGAGGAAGTCAGTCACTGTTTCTCTTATTTGAGAGGAAAGAGGGGGAAATAAAGAAAGGGCATTCAGAAATAGTAATAGGTGTAGGTGTGACTTAAAAAGAAAATGAAGCACCTTCTGCACCCAAAAAACTATTTTGATCTGTACTCCCAGTAGGGAAGAAGTGATAGGAAGAAGAGAATAAGAGGGCTCTGAACGTCAGCTCCATTAGGACGCGCAGTGAGAGAAGGAAAAAGGGGGGAAAAATTGGATGTAGTAATAGGGTCATGAGTTGCTTGGAGGGGAAGAGAGGACTGGCCCTGGAAGAAAAAGGGGGCAGTTGTGTACATATCTAGACAGATATTTGTAGAGATGATAGTTAATCCATGTCTGCAACCTTGGGAGAATGGTGGTGGTTTGCAATGGAGGGATTGGGGGTTCAGAACTTTGGTGGTGGGAACAGTGTGGAATTATACCCCTGTTGACATGTAATTTTGTAAATCAATATTAAATCAATAATTTAAAAAATGAAAGGAAGTGAAACAAGGCAGTAGAAGTGGATAAAAATTGGCAATAGATAGATAGATAGATAGATAGACAGACAGACAGACAGACAGATGATAGACAGAATCAACACACATATGTGACCTTGGGAGAACTACTGCAATTCCTGCTGGAGAAGGATGGGGACACAGAACTCTGTTTATGGGAACAGTGTGGAACTATACCCTTCTTATTTTATAATTTTGTAAATTACTATTAAGTCACTAATAAAAAATTGAAAAAAATTGGGGGGCCACATAAGGGGCCAAGTTAACATGGGGATGGCAAGTGCAACCATAGGGATGTGAAGGTCAGGAAGACAAGAGAGCTGGCTCAGAGGACCCCTGGATTCTGGGAGGGCTGAGCCCCCACCCTCTACACCTGGTGTGCAGGTTGATGTGAATCAGCTGTGCTGGAACAATGATGCTCTGAGGCTCAAATTGGCCAGTCTCAGTTTTCCTTGTGTCAAGGGGCCTGGAAACACCAAGCTGCCTGAGCCGGACAGGAACACTCACACCTGACCACTTGCTTCTGGGGTGGGCCCAGCAGAGGCAGCACCTTGGTGTCCATATTCAGGGAGCCCCTCAGTCTGACTGGATGAGGTAAGGATACGTGATGCAAGCAGCAAGCCAGGAAGGCTGAGTCGGCCACTGTTTCAGCATCATAAAAAAGACATTACTTTCAGAGAATATTCATCAAACCCTGTTTTATGCTGATTCTGGGCTTGCAAACCCCTTTTCTGTATTTTCTTTTTCCATATTTTCCATTTTCTTCCTCCAAGATCAGTCACAAAAGAAAAAATGATAAAATTCCCAGCCTGAAAACAAGTCCCCAGACAAGTCCCCAGGCATCTGGGCTTCCCAGAATGTCCCTTTGTGCTTCTCACCAGTGTCCTCCCATAGACTCTAGACAGCCAGCAGGATGATGAACAAGAGGTAGGCAAGGAAGATGGCTGAGGGAGGATGGCACAAGAGAAGGACAAATACATGGAGAGAATCCAGAGAAGGAATGGGGTATTAATAAAGAGATAACTAAGTTGGCAGTATTAGAGATATATGAAAAGGGGGAAGGAGAGCGCAGTCAACAGATGCCCCCCTGGGTGGGGAGACAAAGAAGGTGGGATTCAGAACTCTGACTGGGCCTGGGATGAAGCACCAAGATGGATCACCCTGTAAGAGGACAGCTCTGGGAGTGAGCAGTCTCTTTCTGCCAGGGAAACTAGAATTGTTTCCAGGGCTGCCCTGGCTCCCCAAATACAACAGTCCACCACCATTCATCTTCAGCATCGGCCTCCTTTAAAGGTCCTCCAGGGTCAGTGAGGCTCGTGGCTTATCACAGGAGACCAAGGCCCTGACCCAAGCAGTTCCTTCCTCTCCAGGGCCTCATTTTTCTCATCTCTAAAATGGGGCTAATTAAAAAACCACTTCTGGTTCATGTTGCTAGACAGTTTTGATGGGATAGTAGGTGCAAAAACACTTTGGGGGAGTTGGGCAGACACAGTGGGTAAAGCATACATGGCATGAAGTGCAAAGACCAGCATACCAGCTCCCCACCTGCAGGGGAGTCGTTTCACAGGTGGTGAAGCAGGTCTGTTGATATCTGTCGTTCTCTCACCCTCTCTGTCCTTTCCCTCCTCTCTCCATTTCTTTCTGTCCTCTCCAACAACAATGACATCAATAACAACAATAATAACTACAACAATAAAACAACAAGAATAACAAAATGGAAAATAAATAATAATAATAAAAAAACTTTGGTAACCAAGACCCAACACACATTAGCAGCTTTGCTGCCCCTACTGCTGTGGCCACTTTCTGCACTGGCAGGTACATGGGAGTCTACAGGAACTGTGGCCTGCATCATCCCATGGCTCTGATGCTGGGTTCTAGAGGCAGCAGAAGGCTGCAAGAAAAGAGCAGTGAGGGAAGCAGGCCTGGACCAAGATCTGATATGTAGCTTTCTTGAACCATGGTGCTCAGCTCTAGATCCTGAGCCCATCACCCTGGCTCTCTGTCTTAGATATTTTATTTATTTTGTTTGAGGGAGAAGGAGGGAGGGGTAAAGATGGAGACAGAGATAAAGAGACCAGAGTACTAACTGGCTCTGGCTTATGGTGGTGCTAGAGGCTGATCATGGGACCTTCAGGCATGATAGTCTTTTGCATATCCATTATGTTATCTCCCCAGCTCCAGGCTCTCTGTTTTAAAATCACCCAAGGATTAAAAGAGGGACTCACACAAAGTGCTCAGAGCAATGACTGCAGCCACTTCAGAAGTCCCAGTGGGATATAAATTGTAAGACTGTAATTAATTCAAACTCCAAACTGGGTTACAGAACAGTTTTGCCAATAGTAGAAGTCAGAGCCCACCAGCATTCTGGTGTTTGATGGATCTGTGGTTTTGCCAGTCACCAGGCTTCTGTGTAAAGGTGTTAAGAGTACCTGGATCCTGGAAGAAAAAAAGGGGATGAGGGTAATGCAAGAATGGCACCCCAGAGTTTGTTTACACCATATAGAACCTGGGTCTCAGATTGTCTCAGGAGAAGTGAAATAGAATAGCTGTATCCACTGTCACAGGGATCCTAATAGTATATCCTTGGGGACCTACATGGACCTAGAGGGTGATGGGAAGGTTGCAGCAGTGGGTGCTGGGAAGGTTGCAGCATAAGCTGAGCTGGCCATCAAGTGGGGCCAGATGTGAGGAACTGTATGTAACCTGGCTGCCAAACCACTGAGTATTCCCTGGTGAAGCCTAGAACCCCAGGCAACTTTAGAACATAAAACCCTTATGCCCTGGGTCCAAGTTCTACCCCACCCCAGCTGAATCTCAGTTTTCCCACTAACAAAATGGGAAAGGATAACGCAACTCCACAGAGGTGATGAGGACTTGGGAGAAAATGGGTGTACCTGTCCTTATAGACTCAATGTCCTAGGGCTCCTCTGTGGGAGTGGTGGCTGTGGTTACAGATGATGAAGGACAGTCTTCATTGATGCCTGCTTTCCTCCATGCCCAGGCCTAGACCTAGAAAAACTAGGACACATGATGTCTCCTGGTCCCAGGGTTGCCTTGTAGTGTTGAGGTGTGGGTGGAAGTAGGCATACCCTGACAGCAATGCAGACTTCTCTTTCCTCACCCTCTCTGGAGCAGCCCGCAATTGCCCAAGACACCCACAAGCCTCAGGAAATTTGAATTTGAGGTGATTTGCACTCTCCTGTCACCTATAAAATGCCACCAGGGGGCAGTGCTGCCTGAACTGTGACCTCAACTCTGAACAGGTGGCCTGAATGGGGGAGCTGGAGCAGTTCTGACTGGTCTTTGAGTTCAGACTCCTCCTAGATAAGATGAGGGGACCACCAAGAGGTGGAGGTCTATGACTCATGGGAGGCAAAGGCCCATTTTCCAGACTTCTGGGCACCTCTGCCAGTCTCAGATGTCTGGGGCTCACCTGGATATGGGGCACTGGGTCAAAAGTTCATCTTAACTTCAGAAAAAAATTAAACCAAAATAAGCCCAAGCTGGAAGACAAGCCTTTTTTTAAAAAATGTCTTTATTGGGGAATTAATATTTTACAGTTGACAGGAAATACAATAGTTCGTACATGCATAACATTTCCCAGTTTTCCACATAACAATACAACCCCACTAGTTCCACCTCTGTCATCATGTTCCAGGAGCTGAACCCTCCACCTCCCCCCACCCACCCCAGAGTCTTTTACTTTGGTGCAGTACACCAACTCCAGTCCAAGTTCGGCTTAGTGTTTTTTCTTCTGAACTTGTTTTTCAACTTCTGCCTATTAGGAAAAAATCCCATATTCATCCTTCTGTTTCTGACTTATTTCAGTTAACATGATTGCTTCAAGCTCCATCCAAGATAGGCTGAAAATGGTTAAATCACCATTTTTGATAGCTTAGTAGTATTCCATTGTATATATAGACCACAACTTGCCCAGCCACTCATCTGTCGTTGGACACCTGGGTTGCTTCCAGGTTTTGGCTATTACAAATTGTGCTGCTATGAACATAAGTATATACAAATCTTTTTGGATGGGTGTGTTTAGTTCTTCAGGATATATCCCCAGGAGAGGAATTGCAGGGTTATAAGGTAGGTTCATTTCTAGCCTTGAGAGTTTCCCAGACTGTTCTCCATAGAGGTTGGACCAATTTATATCCCTACCAGCAGTGCAGGAGGGTTCTTGAGGACAAGGCTTTCTGCTCAGCACTGGACATGTGTAAATCTATTCTAAAAATTTAAGTGGTAGGACATGCAACTTACCATGGTGTAAGATCCCAGATTCATGCTTTGGTATCACATGGCAGCAACACAGCACTGGAGAGATCCATAAAGGATGGAGGAGCACTGTGGTGTCCCTCCTATTCTCTCCATCTCTGTCTCTCCAGAATAGAAAGAATGAAAAATGAAAGCTGACCCTGGAACAGCGAGGCCCTAATGTCTCAAAAAAAAAAAAAAAAAGTTCATTCATTTCACAGAGAAATATTGAATACCTACACCATTCTCCCGACTAGAAAATTCTATCCTCCCTGTTCTTCCAGAGCCCACATTTCAGTGGGGTAAGCAGGTACCATACAGCATGAGCAGTTCCTTTAAGAATAAATAACATCCTCAAGGAGTTAGAGTCAGCATAGAAAATATACATTGCTTCCCCCATTAACTCTACTTCCTAGTTCACCCAGTCAATACTTTTTGTCACATGTGCTTCCTTCCTTGCCCACAAAGCCCATGTCCCCTGCACTGAGACTACACTACTTTGGGTTCCCTGATAAGACCCCTCAGTGCTCTGATTCCAGATGTCAGCTCCCATTGCTCCCTCCACAGCCACTCACCCCTTATTCTCACTTGAGAATCCCCTTCCTCTAAGTTTAAGTTCTTAAGTCTGTCTTCTTGCAGTTGTCACACTTGTCTAAGTCCCAGCCTCATGAAGTCCCAGGCCATGTTTTTCATATATTCATCCTTCATTTAGAAAATGGTTAGTACAAAAGGGGAAATAAATAAATAAATATTTTTTTAAAAAAATAGGAAGTCGGGTGGTAGCCCAGTGGGTTAAGGGCACATGACACAAAGCGCAGGGACTGGTATAAGAATACTGGCTCCAGCCCTGGCTCCCCACCTGCAGGTGAGTCGCTTCATAAGTGGTGAAGCAGGTCTGTAGGTGTCTATCTTTCTCTCCCTCTCTCTGTCTTCCCCTTCTCTCTCCATTTCTCTTTGTCCTATCCAACAATGATGACGACAATAATAATAACTACAACAGTAAAACAACAAGGGCAACAAAAGGGAATAAATAAGCAAATAAATAAATAAATATTAAACAACAACAACGGGAGTCTGGCAGTAGCACATCAGGCTAAGCGCACATGGCGCAAAGTGCAAGGACCCGTAGGGATCCCAGTTCAAGCCCCCAGCTCCCCACCTGCAGGGAAGTCAATTCACAGACGGTGAAGCAGGTCTGTAGGTGTCTTTCTCTCCCCTTCTATGCCTTCCACATCTCTCTCCATTTCTCTCTGTCCTATCCAACAATGATGACATCAGTAACAATAATAACTACAACAATAAAACAACAAGGACAATAAAAGGGAATAAATAAATAAAACAAGGGCAACAAGAGGGAATAAATAAATTATTATTTTTTAAAAATAAAAGAAAAAGGTTAATATGAGGGGAGGCCAAGTGGTGGCCTCACTATGAGTAAAGACTCATGTTCAGACCCACTCCCTACCTGCAGGGGTTACACATTCACAGAGCAATGAAGCAGGTCTGCAGGTGTCTGTCTTTCTCTCTCCCTCTCTATTACTCCTCCTGTCTCAATTTATCTGTCCTGTCAAGTAAAAATAGAAAGGAAACAAAATGGAAAAAATGGTTGTTCAGAGTGGTGGATTCGTAGTGCCAGTTGATAAACCTGGTGGCGATTTAAAAAAAAAAAGTTAAGATGATAAAGGATGTGAAGACAGACCAGACATACTCACCTATCCATGATGAGCAGGAAACAGTATTTATAAAGCATGTGACTTACAGCAATTTCATTCACTTTATGACTAAAGACAAATTGCTGTCCCAGTCTGTCGCTTTGCAGCGGCGGGACACAGCAGAGAGAGGGAAAGAAAATCTGGAGCGGAGAGGGAACACAATCCTTTATTGTTGGGTCAGAGCCCAGTGGTTCAGGCCATGTGGAGCTAGCCAAAAATGGCCGTCCCCACTATGCACACCACCCTTCTGTCACTGAGGTAAAAAACCAGGAAAGGGAGAGAGAGAGAGAGAGAGAGAGAGGAAGTAGGGGGGCTATTTATAGGGCAACAGCCAGGAGTGACATGTCAGGACAGGATTGGTTGGGAAAAGCACTTGAGGATACCGTATTAACTTGTAGAAAGTGACACTAGCCTGAGGGGACATCTGCACAGCATCTCCCCCTTTTCCTTTATATCTAATGGACACAGTAAGGAAATATAGAGTGGTGCAGGCTTAAATGTTTTTAAGGAATGCTGTGCTCAGGTGGGAAGATGTAGGACATTTTTGTGGGGGAGGGAAGGCTTAAATGGCTGCCAACCTTGTGAGATTCATGTCTCCCCCCCAGGCTCAACCCCTCTTTATAGAGAGAGACTTACCTGGAGGGACTCATCTCATAGGTTAAGCTCCGCCAGGCTCAACCATCTCCTCAATTTTTCTACATCTTTCTCTATCTATTTATCTAGTCATCACATTAAGATGGTTCAATGTCTGTAAAAGACTCTGTCTGTGACAGAGGAATAGTAGTGTAGGAGTGAGCAGAAACCTTTTGGGCATAAACCTGAATGCTATAACAAAACAGGAAGGGACAAGTAGGGGAGCAGTAAGAGCCAGTGTGATGTAAAAAGAAGGCTTGGTGAGCAAAGGAATGTTCCCTGTCTCTGGGGGCATCCCCTACCTCTGGGGGGGGCAAGGCTTCATAATGAGAGGGCATTTCCTGCCTCAAAGGGCAGGACCTATAGGCGGGAGGGCATGGCGCGCCAAACAGAGGAGCTATTTGGCATTGTATAGTCCTCAAGGCAACAGTCTATAAAGTCTATGAACTACTCAGGGTCAGGCTTTGAAAAACCAGTAGCGTGAAGGGAAGGAAGCTGCTGTAAAATTGTGTAAAGTGTCCAAAGGGTATACCAGCAAGTCCAATAGAAGTGTCAGCCCAAAGTAGGCGACTGGGGGGAGAAATGGTAGGGGATGAAACACTGCACGTCTATCTCCATGGGGAAGGTCAGCCACTGGAATTCCTCTTTTCTGTAGAGAGTGAGCTGAAACCATAAAAACCTGACAGGCAAAGCAGAAGCAAGAAGGGCAGACAGGCAGTAAGAAAGTTTTGTCCTTGGAGTCTGTGAATCAGGTTCTTCAGATCGCATCAGGTGACATCTAGGATTTTGGGGGGTGTGCCACTGTAGTCGTGCCGTCTAGTGGGCGATGTCAGAGTGTGCAGGGGTCCAGATGGTTTTCCGGAGATTCCTGTGAAAGAAACACAAACAATCTGCTTCCCGTGGTTAGCAAGGCATCTGATTTGAATTTTTTATAGAAAAAGAGATTTGGTGCCTTAGCCAACTGAATATTGGGGGATGTATCTTCCCTTATTTATTTTATTTATTTATTTATTTATTTATTTATTTTTACTTAATTGAGCCTAGGTGTTTGGTGGGCCTTCTCAACAACCATTTGTCTTTGGGGGTAGTAAGGGATGTCTGTGGCATGGGTGATGTTATAAAGGGAAACATCTTTAAATTGTTGGCTGACAAAGGCAGGCCTATAATGGCAAGATGAGATACACCAGTTAAGTGTAGAAGAATATGTGAGTGTTGTTAATTCACATAAGTTGTATATGGAGGAACTTTTTATAGTTTAATACCTTACCATATGAGCAGATGATTCTTCATGTGAAGGCTTGACAGCTGCAATCACTTACTTGTGACAGCAAGACATCTGCAACACTACTTCACCACTCACAAAGCTTTCCCCCTGCAGGTGGAAGCCAGTAGCTTGAACCTGAGTCCTTGCCCATTGTAACATGTGCATTCAACCAGGTGCACCCACCACCCAGCCCCCAAGGTACTAGATTTTAATTACTGTTTTATCTACCTGCTAGCATTGTTAGCCTATATACTAGCATACTAAATCATGTATCATTTTCTTTATTTTTTGTTCTAATCATTAGGGCATTAAATTAATTTCTTACTCCTTTAATAGGTGTGCAATACATAAATTTCACTTCACTAAAGAATGAGACATTATAAAACATTTGTAACAAAAGCAGGTAAAATAGCTCACTTGGATAGTGTGCTATATTGCCATGTGCAACTCCTAGGTTCAAACCCAGTCCCCATGGCATTGAAGGAAACTTTGTGGTCTCTTCCAGTCTTTCTGCCTCTGTCTCTATTAAAAATAATAATCCTGAACTGGAATTGGCATATTGCATCAAAGTAAAGACTCTGGGGTGTGTAGAGGAGAGAATAAAGGTTCAAAAAGGATGACAGAGGACCTAGTGGGGGTTGTATTGTTATATGGAAAACTGGAAAATGTTATGCATGTAGAAACTATTGTATTTACTGTCGAATGTAAAACATTAATTCCCCAATTAAAAAAAATTTTTTTAATCATGGTGGGAGTTGAGTGGTAGTGCAGCGGGTTAACTGCACATGGCACAAAGCACAAGGACCGGCGTAAGGATAGTGGTTTGAGCCCCCGGCTCCCCACCTGCAGGGGAGTCACTTCACAAGTGGTGGAGCAGGTCTGCAGGTGTCTGTCTTTCTCTCCCCCTTTCTGTCTTCCCCTCCTCTCTTCATTTCTTTCTATCCTATCCAATGACAGCAACAACAATAATAATAACCACAACAGTGATAAAACAACAAGGGCAACAAAAGGGGAAAAATGGTCTCCAGGAGCAGTGGATTCGTGGTGTAGGCACCGAGCCCCGGCAATAACCCTGGAGGCAAAAAACAAAAAAATAAATAAAAATAATGGTAAGATGGGACTTCAGAGATGAGAGTTGCTCTACAGGTATGACTATCTTTCAGCAATGAGAAATTAATAGTCTTGAATGTCCCACCAGTTCTAAGGTAATATCTTTTATCTTATTTTATACCCCAGACTTTTCTGCATGTATTTCCAAAAGAGACTAGTACCTTTTGAGGGATAGGCAGGTAGTATATTATATTTCAAGACTCTCTTTGACTGGTTTGCTTGCTATTTTTTCTTTTGGAATATCACTTAACCCTCTGTCATAACTGCCCCATCTGGGAAATGAGTAAGGATCACATACTTTATAGCTTCATAATGGTGATCAGCTGAGACAGCAAATCAGCCGTGCTTCATATCCATAAAGTCAACATCACACAAGATACTATAGTTGTTGAAAGAAGAAAGAAGCACATTCTCTGAATTTCCACAGACCTCCCCTTCCCCCTCACTCGAGAACCTCAAGAGGTCTAAAGTGAGAGACGACAGCTAACTCAAGCTCCAAACTGGGTTCCCATCCAACTTTGCCACAAACCTCATACTTCACACCAGCCCCAATGACATCACCTTCCTAACATTCGGTCACTCCACTGGGAAAACGCAGGAGTTAGAGTGGCTGTTGACTACAGGGCTGGCTAGCTCTGACAGACTCAGACAGATATCAGGCTTTTCTTCACCTTTCAACCTCAAAACTTGACTACCAAGCTTTGAAACCACCCGCTTCCAAAAGTTGATTTGCATCCAATACTAAAGTTCAGCAACTTGCTGCTGATTTAACTGCTCCCAGATCAGCCACTTGATTTTCTGGTAAGGGGCCATTCAATTTCTCCAGGACATGGTGAAAGGTTCCAGCAACTTGGAGCAACATTCAAAACACATTTGAGTAGAGGCTCAAGGGCACACCCAATCTACATGGAATAGAGATGAGGAGGCAAGATCTGGAACAGGAGGCAAAACATAAAGTCATAAGTATGGGATGTGGGCATGGTGGGCAAGAAGAGTCTCCTAAAGAGATGAGTTACAAGGGGGGATAGCATAGTGGTTATGCAAGTCTTTCATGCCTGAGGCCCAGGGTCATGCCCCAGAACAACCATATGCTAGAGCTGGACTCTCTCTCTCTCTCTCTCTCTCTCTCTCTCTCTCTCTCTCTCGTGTGTATCTTTCTCTCTGTATCTTTATTTCATTAAAAAATAAATAAATAGGTCTCGGCAGTGGTGCATCTGGTTAAGTACATATGTTACCATGTTCAAGGACCTGGGTTCAAGCCCCCAGTCCCCATATGCAAGAGGAAAGCTTCACAAGTGGTAAAGTAGTATAGCAGGCATCTCTTTCTCTCTCCCTCTCTCTCTTTTTAAAAATTTTTAATATGTATTTATTTATTTATTCCCTTTTGTTGCCCTTGTTGTTTTATTGTTGTAGTTATTATTGTTGTTGTTATTGACATTGTCATTGTTGGATAGGACAGAGAAAAATGGAGAGAGGAAGGGAAGACAGAGAGGGGGAGAGAAGGATAGACACCTGCAGACCTGCTTCACCACCTGTGAAGCAACACCCCTGCAGGTGGGGAGCCGGGGTCTTGAACCAGGATCCTAATGCCGGTCCTTGCACTTTGCGCCACCTGCGCTTAACCCGCTGTGCTATCGCCAGACTCCCCCTCTCTCTTTTTTTTAAAAAAATGTTTATAATCTTTATTTATTTGATAGAAACAGCCGGGTATCCAGAGGGAAAATTGAGACAGAAAGGAAGACAGACTTCTTCTTCTTCTAGCGTTTGCCCTTCTTCCGTAGCCAGTTAACAGCGTCAGGTTGAGCCTGATGTAAAGTTTCGAGACCTCCTTTGAATCTGGAGAGGTGGCAGTCGCTGACTATGTGGGTCATAGTCTGTCTGTAGCCACAGGGGCAGTTTGGGTCATCTCTGGCTCCCCAGCGGTGGAACATAGCAGCGCACCGGCCATGGCCTGTTCGATAGCGATTGAGGAGGGCCCAATCATAGCGTGCTAGGTCAAAGCCGGGTTGACACTTGCAGGGGTCTGTGATGAGGTGTTTGTTCTTTACCTCAGCTGACTGCCAACTCTGTTTCCAAGAGTCTGGAACAGAGAAGTTCAGTGTAGGCGTAGGAGACCAGATTGGATGATGAGACGTCAAGCGTTGAACAGGGTGGGCGAAGATATCCATGTATATTGGCAGGTCCGGTCGAGCGTAGACATGGGAAATGAACTTAGATGATGTCGCATCCCGACGAATATCTGGCAGGGCGATGTTGCTAAGAACTGGCAGCCATGGAACCAGGGTGGAATGGATGGTTCCAGAAATTATCCTCATGGAGGAATATAATTTGGAATCGACCAAGTGGACATGGGGGCTACGGAACCATACTGGGACACAGTATTCTGCAGTGGAATAGCATAATGCCAGAGATGATGATTGTAGTGTGGAAGCGCTCGCGCCCCATGAGGAGCTGGCCAGTCTTGCAATGATGTTATTCCTCGCGCCCACCTTTGCTGCAGTTTTTATGAGATGATCGTGAAATGACAGAGTGCGATCGAGAGTAACGCCAAGATAGACTGGCTGGGCTTCATGCACATTAAGCTCACGCGAGGCCGAGGCATGGTGTAGATGGAAAACAGATGATACCGTTTTTGCAGTGCTAGGGATTAGTCGCCATTTTTTACAGTAATCAGATATCAGAGACATGTCTTTCGTGAGTGTTTCCTCGAGGATGTCGAACTTGGATGCCTGAGTTGCACAGCAGATGTCATCGGCGTAGATGAACTTCCTTGAAGAAGTTTCTGGGAGGTCATTGATGTAAATATTAAATAGCGTAAGAGCCAGAACAGAGCCCTGGGGGAGGCCACTTGAGACAAGTCTCCATCTGCTAGGCTTGTCACCCAGATGCACCTGGAATCTTCTGTTTTGGAGAAGAAACGATATAGTGTTGGCCACCCATGGAGGCGGGCATCTTGAGATCTTGACTAGGAGACCACGATGCCAGACCATGTCATAGGCTGCTGTGAGATCAACAAAGACAGCACCCGTCTTTAAATTCTTCTGGAATCCATTTTCAATGTAAGTTGAGAGGGCCAGGACTTGTTCGCAGGTAGATCTTCCTGGGCGAAAACCAACTTGGGCGGGTGATAGGAATTTCTCTGTAAGAGGAGAAATTCATGACAGAAGCAGCCTCTCAAGGAGTTTGTAACACACGGAGAGGAGAGAAATTGGTCTATAGCTGGTGGCCAGTGTTGGGTCTTTCTTTGGTTTCAAAACTGCTATTATCTTTGCACGATGCCAAATTTTGGGCATAGATTCGGATTCCAAGATGTGGGACAGGAATGTAGTGAGCCACTTCTTTGCTGCGGGGCCCAAGTTAAGAATGAGTTCTGGGGTGATGTTATCATAGCCAGCAGCCGTTCCCGGTTTAACCCTCTTCAAACCATCTTCCAGTTCAGACAGTGTAAAGGGAGAGAGTTTTGGAGATGGACAAGATAAACGGAAGTGGGATGACCACTCATGGGAAATTTCTCAGACTGAGAGATACCTGCAGAACTACTTCACCAGTCACTTGTGAAGCTTCACACCTGCAGGTGGGGACCAGAGGCTTGAACCTAGGTCCTTGAATAATGTAACATGTGCACTAACTAGCGGCACCACCACCAGGCCTCCCTCTCTCCCTTTCTATACCCTTTCCCTCTGGATTTCTCTCTGACTCTATCCAACAAAATAAAAATAAATTAAATATTTTTTAATGAATTAAATTATTTTTTTAATAGAGGTGAGTTATAGCCATCTGGTGGCTGTGTGACAGGGAAGGAAGGTAGGAAGGAATAATCTAGAAGAGACATGGGTAGAGCAAAAGCTAATAGCCAGGAGGTGGTCTTCGGGGATGTGAGACTAAAGAAGTTAGGAGGCTGGAGCATGCCTTGGATGTCCAGACTGTGGGTTTTGGATTTGATCAATGATGGTCACTGAAAGTCTTTTATTTGAGTAGATGGAAAAAATCTTGTCTCTCTGGGATACGAGACTCCTGAGGAATGCAGAGGGTAGTGGCAGGGCCAGGAAATTCAGGAGGCACGGAGGGCTGAGCCCAGCTCTCACAGCGGGCCCCAGCCTGTCTGCCAGAGCAGGAAAGGGAAACAAACAGAGGCCTGATGATCCAGGCTCAAAGCCCTACCTCAAGGCCCTGTGTGAGTCTCCACACTGGAGCTAGGCCACAGGCTACCAGCTCAGACAGTGTTAGTCTCCCAGCACCCTGCAAATGTCTCGGCCTCATGCTTCCTAAGGACTCTGGCCAAGGAGAAGAAGTGCTTGGCCTGTAGTGGTTTGTGCTCCATGAGTCTGAGCTGGCCTTCTCAGAGACAGCTGGCCAGCTCACCCGCTCCTCTGGCTCCAATATAGCACTTCCCTTTCAGCTTTTGAATTTCAAAGCAAACCTGAAGCTGACTACAAACAGATGGATGGGGTCATAAAAATCCCCCAGGCAGGGAGCAAAAAGCCTCAAGGTTGTAAAAGAGAGGCTTCTTTGGAAGATTGCTTCCCTGAACCCATGCTGGGTGTCTGTCTTCCTGAGCCCCCTCCTGCTCTTTGCTGCAAAGATATCAGATATGTCTTGTTCACCTTCCTCTACTCAGATGCTACCCAGTCTTCACCATCAGACACATTTTCCTGGTAAATGCTGCCACAGCTTCTCCCAAACCCCACTCTTCAACACCAACCCAGCCATCAAGCTGCATTCCTGTTTCTGAATTACAACCCCCACCCCACACATACACCATTCTTTTTTCCCCTCCAGGCCTTGTCTCACCACTTCCTCTGATAAACAGAAAAGGCAGCAAGTCTCAGGCCCTGCTTGCAACCCCTCAGGTGTCATCTAGAAGCAGACTAGACAGTCCCAAGAGTGGACTCAGGCCTCCTTTTCCTCCCAACAGGCCAGGTCCCTCTTCCACCTTTACCTTTAACATCAATTGGAAATAGCTTCCAAGACACTTCCTGTGAAAGTAAGGTGTAGGCCCAGCTCCCTAGAAACATTTGTAAGCTACAGGCAACAGTTGGTTGGCAAATGGATATTCATTGTCTGCATTAACATTTTTTTTGTTTATATGACTCTCACTGTTCTTATTCAAACTTTTTTTGTTGTTTTTTTGCCTCCAGGGTTATAGCCAGGACTCCATGCCTGCACTACAAATCCACTGCTTCTGGTGGCCATTTTTTTTTCTTTTCATTTTTATTGGATAGCACAGATAGAAATTAAGAGGGTAGGGAGAGTTAGAGAGAGGACGAGAAAGATAGCCACCTGTAGGCCTGCTTCACCACTTGTGAAGTGTCCCCACACACACAGGTGGGGAGCCAGGGGCTTGAACTGGGATCCCAGCATGGGTCACTGTGCTTCGTGCTGTGTGTGCTTAACTTGTTACACCACTACGTGCCCCTCATTCTAACTTTTTAAAAAAAGTCTTTATTGTACATTGGATAAAGACAGTCATAAATTGAAAGGAAGGGAGAGAGAGAGACAGAGAGACACCTATAGCCCTGCTTCACCATTCACAATGCTTTCCCCCTACAGGTGGGCACTGGGGGCTTGAACATGAGTCCTTGTGCATTGTAACATGCGCTCAACCAGATGTGCCACAACTTGGTCCCAATTGTTCTCATTCTTTTTTTTTTAACTTTTTAAATTTTTTAAAAATATTTATTTACTTTCCTTTTGTTGCCCTTGTTGTTTTATTGTTGTAGTTATTATTGTTATTGATGTCATTGTAGTTGGATAGGACAGAGAGAAATGGAGAGAGGAGGGGAAGACAGAGAGGGGGAGAGAAAGATAGACACCTGCAGATCTGCTTCACCACTTGTGAAACAACTCCTCTGCAGGTGCAGAGCCGGGGGTACGAACCAGGATCCTTACGCAGGTCCTTGTGCTTTGCGCCATGTGCTCTTAACCCGCTGCGCTACCGCCTGATACCCCATTGTTCTCATTCTATAATAGCATTGATGTAACCAGTTTAGGCCCCAATGTGATTTCAAATTAAAATTAGCAATCACCCCACTTTCCACTACCCATAATAGAGTGATAGAACCTAGGACCTGAGCTGGGCAGTGGTGCACCTGGGTGAGCACACACACATTCCCATGAGCAAGCATCCAGGTCAAGCCCCTGGATGCAGCAGGGAAGCTTCATAAGCAGTAAAGCAGGTTTGCAGGTGTCTCTCTCCCTTTCTATTTGCCCTTCTCCTCTCAATTTTTCTCTGTCTTACTAGTAAGATTTAAAAAAAAAAATCTAGGATTTACCTTTCTCTCATTGTGTCTCATTGTTGTCATTTTGACAAATTATTCAGAGATTCCAGAATTCTGAAAAGAACCACTAGTGTAGTTTTCTTTTTTTATTTTTAAAATTTATTTATAAAATGAAAATATTGAAAAGGCCATAGGACAAGAGGGGTACAATTCCAAATAGTTACCATCACCAGAATTCCGTGTCCTATCCCCTCCCCTGATAGCTTTCCTATTCATTATCCCCCTGGGAGTATGGACCCGGGATCATTATGGGGTGTAGAAGGTGGAAGGCCTGGCTTCTGTAATTGCTTCCCTGCTGAACATGGGTGTTGGCAAGTAGATCTATACTTCTAGCCTGTCTCTTTCTTTCCCTAGTGAGGCAGGGATCTGGGGAGGTGAGGTTCAAGGATACATTGGTCATCTGCCCAGGAAGTCAAGTTGGCATCATGGTAGCATCTGCAATTTGGTGGCTGAAAAGGAGTTAAAATATAAAGCAGAACAAATTGTTGACTAATCATGAACCTAAAGGCAAGACTATAACAGATGAGATTTGGGGGTCTCCATTTTGGAAAAGGCTAGTAGGTCTGTTTATGTATATTCCAAGGGGCCCATGACTTTACTAGTTTTTGCCTGAGCCCAACAGCTAACATGCAGGTTGACCAAAGTTATTATATGGGGGAATTGTATCATAGTTAGAAAAAGGACTAGAAAGCTGGATCAGGGAAGAGACTAGCTCCCAAATATGGGAAAAGTATATAAATATTGTTAACTGTAAACCCCATCCATTTGATCTGGAGCCCATATTCATCACAGGAGCCTGTGTAACTTCTGTATCCCTGTAGGTCTGAGCTTGCATTCTGTGGTCATGGCTAGCATACTAGGCTACACTAATTTCGGGACCCATCTTCCTGGAGTGATAGAGTACGTTGACCCAACCTGCCCTCAGAGAATGGAGCAGTCCCTACTATTGTTGATCTACATTGATGGCAAGGTCCTATAGGGGCCCCCATAGAGGTCCATGATGCTATTCCTGATGGAGATGCCCAATGATAGTGGAGAGAGGGATCTGTTAGAGGTCTAGGACCATCATGTCTGTGTTGGAATCCTAGGATTCTTTGAGTAAGGTCCTGGGTGTTGGGGTGGCCTGGTAGTAACCAAGAGAACCATCATTAAAGCCAGGTAGTCTCTTGCCCTTATCTAGCTTTTATAGTCCTTCCTTTGTCCTCTTGCTATTTTTTAAATATTGAACTCAACTTTGAGGCACTGGTATGGATACTTTTTTTAAAATTTTTAACACTTGTTTATCTATTTTAAAGAGAAAGAGTAGGGGGGAGGGAGGGTGAGAGGGAAGGTAAGGGAGAAAGACAGAGAGAGAGACCAGAACACAGCTCAACTCTAGCATATGTTGGAATGACAATTGAACTTGGTATTCATTTTCTGGGGCCTCAGGCAAGCTGGCTGAGTGTACAGCCTCTGCACTATCTCCCTAACCCTGTAGCCTGCCTTCTGTTAACCAGTCTTTCCAAGAAGGTTAATGTAGGTAAGAAGCCTGATAGTCTGCACATAGATATTAAGCAGTTTTTCCTCTACTGTCATTATCTGAAGATTCCAATTTTTCTGGGGTCCACTGATAGGAAGAATTCCTCCCAAACATTAGTCTCTAGCTCCTAAAAGGGACTTCCTATAACCTAGTTGCTGAAATTAAAACCACTTGGGTCACTCATTGATAAGATGTGCAAGCCGACATATTGTATCCTTGTGCTAATCAGTGACAGGTGTCTACCACCTATATTTTGGCATCATTGGCAAAATATTTTCATATACTTTATCTCTCACTCTTGACTCAGAAAACACCTTCCTGTTTGTGACTAACCCCATATAGGACACTGAGTAGTTTCTGGATCGACGGTAACTGTATGCTTTTCATGCAAACACAACTTTAAACTGTTTAAATAATAGGAGACAGGAAGTACATGAAGTTAAAATCACCTCAAAGTAGCTGCTGTGGGGATTTTTTATTATTCAACACAGGAAGTGTCATTCTACTCAGCAGTGTGGGTTCCTTCTCTCCAAGTAGGAGATGACTGTACTCAAAAGGATGCCCTGTGTCACAGAAGAGTTCTGAGCACAGAAGTAGAAAATCCAGGCTAAAGAGTAGGTTACTGTGGCAGAATGAGTGACAGCATATGTTCAGACCTTGGAATCAGAGCTAGAATCCCAGTTCTGCTTTTTGCAAGTGACTTAGCTATAAGGATTGTTATGAAGTGTGAATAGAAACTACTGCCAGGCTAGCTTCGTGAGCGGGAGAGAGAGACGACCAGAGACTCGTGGCTGAGTGGTACGCAGTTCAGTCTTTATTCATGTGGAACGCAGCGCAATCTAAGCTATCTCTAATCACAATCCTGTCGTTATATATCCTGAGGCGGAAGTGTCAGGTCCAAAGAGGATGTACGTAGGATAGAGGGTGGGGAGAAGGAAAAAATGTGCAAAACAGTGAGGATTAAACCAATGCCCTGGAGGCAGGGTGGTGCTTAGTTAACAGTGGTTATGTAAATAGAATATAGTATTAAGCAAGGGGGATTAAACCAATGAAACAGAAGGGGTTTTAGAAGCAGAATTTAGAAGCATACCAACAAACTACCATGCTCAAGATATGCTGTTATTACTAAAAAAAAAAAAAGTCCTGTTATCCAAGCAAATGGAAGTTGGGAGCCATCACTAAATTAATAAGAATAACTGGTGTTGGGTGAAGCAGAGATGCCTCAGAAATGCACAGATAATTGTTTTCATGTATTTGTGGAATAAATGACATATAAGAACAAGAACAACTCAGGGGAGCTGGAAGGTAGCTCACCAGGTAGAATGCACACTCTACTCTCAAAAAGCCACCAGAAGCACCATGTGGCCACGTCATGCAGAGGGGGAGCTTCATGAGTGGTGCAGCAGTGCTGTGGTGTCTCTCTTTCTCTTTCTGTCTCTCATTTCTATCTATAAAAGGATAAAATACAGAAAGAGGAGGGGAAAGAGGAAGAGGGAAGGATAACAACAGCAGCAACCTGGACAGCAACAGCCTGCTAAGAACAGTAGGATTGTGTAGGCATGAGCCCCACTGAAAATCTGGGCAAAAAAATAATATATTATTATTATTATTAAAACTAAAAAGAAAAACTCAGCCTTCAATGCATCTTTGACAGTAAAGACCATTGTCCTGCTCTACAGGTGAGGAAGCTAAAGTTCTGAAAGTTTAGGGAGTTTTTCCATCACTTAGTCAGTGTCAAACTACATAAAATACTATTTTAAATGAAAGTTTTGCATGCAAGACAAAGGAACTTCACTAGTATCCCCTTAGATTTCAAACTGAAGACAACTTGTCCCAATTCAGAAGAAGCCCAGACCATGGCTACAGGGCTTATTGAAGAATAAACCAGTTTGGCAACCATATACAACTCTTCCCCAACCAGTCAAGCTGGAGATAAGAGTGAAGAACTTGAGGATCCTACAGGTGTGACCTACAGAGCAGAATTACAGTAAGGTTAGGCGGGAGTGATCCTCCAACCAGAAAAAGAGCCAGAATTGGGCTATCTGTCCCACAAACAGTACTTATACCCTCTTTTCCTCTCACTTCCCCCACTCAGGCTTGCAGGAGTTTGAAGCAAACTCCAATAAGGAAGACAGGTAGGGCTGGCGAGATCACATAATGATATACAAAAAAAAAACACAAAACTTTCATGCATGAGGAAACAAGGTACTAGGTTCAGTCATTCACCACCATGAACTAGAGCTGAACAGTGCTCTGTTAAAAAAAAAAAAAAAAAAGGTGATGGCACATGTGGTTGAGCGCACATGTTACAGGGCGCAAGAACCTGGGTTTGAGACCCCAGTCCCCAACTGCAAGGGGAAAGCTTCACAAGTGGTGAGGCAGTGCTGCAGGTGTCTCTCCCTATCTCCCCTCCCCTCTCAATTTGGCTGTGTCTATCCAATAAATAAATATAATAATAATAAGAAGAAAGGATTTAAAAATACGTGGAAGGCAGATGTAGGGCTTACCGTGAGGAGAGCTGAAGTTGCTGGGTGGAGGAATAGTAAAAACTTTGAAATTGGTAGGAAAAAAATAGAGTTTGATAATATTAGAGTACTTTTATTTGCCACCAGGTTTATTTTGCCTCCATGTCTGCATGGCTCCACCACTCCCAGCAATTTTCTGATAGAGTTTGAGAGATAAAGAGGGAGAAAGAGAGAAAAGAAACAACACCTATGGTACTGCTTCACCATTCATTAGCTTCTTCCCTGCAGCTGGTAACAGGACTTGAACCCAGGCCCTCATGCATGATAACACGTGTGCTCCACCAGCTAAGTTATCACCCAGCCCCAATACCAGAGTTTTTAATACACAAAAGAGGAAACTCTTCTGATGCCTGATGGTAATGGAAAGCTATTGACTCTGTACAAAAGTATATCCAGAGGGAGTTGGGCAGTAGTACAGTGGGTTAAATGCATGTGGTGCAAAGTGCAAGGACCGGAGTAAGGATCGGTTCATGCCCCAGCTCCTCACCTGCAGGGGAGTAGTTTCACAGGTGGTGAAGCAGGTCTGTAGATGTCTGTCTTTCTCTCCCCTTCTCTGTCTTCCCCTCCTTTCTTCATTTCTCTCTGTCCTATCTAACAATGATGACAACAATAATAACTGCAACAATAAAACAACAAGGGCAACAAAAGGGAAAAATAAATAAACTAATTTTTTTTTTAAAAAGTACATCCAGATATGGGCAGGGACCACACAGCCCAGTTGAAGGGGATAATTGGGGCAGGGGGTGGGGGAAAGAAATTGAAGTTGTTTTATATTTGCACTTCACTAAGCCCAATGGGACTAATCCACAAGATACATTTGGAAATGAGGTCATCAAATTGGCCACACAAGCAGCATCAGGTAAGACAAGGTGATAAAGAAATCCAAACCAGACCTCCTTTGGGGTTCTTCTTTGGGCTGTCCTGGGACTCACACTTCCCAGCTCATGTGCAAAGAGGGCCCAGGTAGCCAATCTCAGGAGTCACAACCATAGCACTTGAGAACCATTAAATCCAATTAGATTATGTTACCTACATAGTAAACTGTGTATAATTCTCATTCTAAAGGAGGGCCTGAACACTCCCAAAATGAACGTTCAAAATATTTAATAAAATAAAATGAAATAAATACAGATTTTGATGAATTATTGATTTATTTAATAAAATATTTAATTTTTAATAAAATTATTGAGTTATTTAATAAAATGTAATGAAATAAATACAGATTTTGGTTGTGTGGATACAGCTAAATGAGGGAAACCACTACGGTCCAGATTCTGCAGAGCAGAGGCTCATGCCATTGTCTGTCAAGCCCCATCAATGGCAAAACATGTTTTCAAAGAGTCGTTACAAGCCCCTGCAGTGGGTGCTTGTTGGTTTAACATAACATCTGTGTTCACAAAGTTGTTGGTCAGGTGGATTTCACACACGGGGAAGACCAGTATCAGACATCTGTTTGTACACACTCTCTTAGGGCCCTGGTTTTCCAGATATTCCATGCAGGGTGCAGTGCTGTGCTATGGGTCCTGAGGGTCAGTGGTGTCAGCTTGATTTTACTGGTGCCATCATGGTTTTGAAAAATGACGGACTGTTAGGGGTGGGTTAGATGAAGACTGTGGGGACAAGTCTCCTGAACAGGATCTTCATACAAAAACAACTGCTGTAGGGGTCAAGTGATGGTATACCAGGTCAAAAGCACATGCTACAAAGCACAGGGACCCAGTTTGGAGGCCCTTGTTCCCACCTGAAGGGGAAAAGCTTTGCAAGTGGTGAAGTAGTGCTGCAGGTGTCTCTCTTTCTCTCTCCCTTTCTCTCACCTCTTCCCTCTAGATCTTTGGTTGTCTCTAGCAAATAAATAAATAAAGATAATTTTAAAAGTTTTTTTTTAAAAAACTATTACACTTCCCTCAATCATTCCAAAGCTAACTTTGTCAGACAAAGTAAGGACTATGAAAGCTGAATAAGGGCAAGAAACCAGCATACTTTAATGATGACTATTTAATCACTACCAGGCCACCCTATAACCTGGGGCCCTAGGCACGGGGTCCTTGGATTCCCACACAGACATGATAGGCTTAGACCCCTAACAGATCCCTCTCTCCACTATCATTGGTCATCTCCATCAGGAATAGAATCATGGACCCCTATGGGGGCCCCTCTAGGACCTTGCCATCAATGTGGATCAACAATAGTAGAGACTACCCCATTCTCTGAAGGGAGGTTGGGCAACATACTCTACCACTCCAGGAAGATGGGTCCTGAAATTAGTGCAGCCTAGAATGTTCCTAGCCATGACCACAGAATACAAGCTCAGACCTACAGGGATACAGAAGTTACACAGGCTCCTGTGATGAACATGGGTCCCAGATCAAATGAATGGAGCTTACAGTTGACAATATTATATACATTTCCCATATTTGGGAGCTAGTCTCTTCCCTGATCCAGCTTTCTAGTCCTATTTTCAACTATGACACCATCTCGTCAGACAATAACGTGGATCCACCTGCATATTAGTTATCAGGTTCAGGCAAAATCTAGTAAAGTCATGGGCCCCTTGGAATATACCTAAAACAGACCTACTAGCTTTTTCCAAAATAGAGACCCTCAAATCTTCATCTACAATATCCTTGCCTTTAGGTTCATGATTAGTCAACAATGTGTTTGGCTTTATATGTTAACTCTTTCTCAGCCACCAAGTTGCAGATGCTATCATGATATCAACCTGACTTCCCTGTGCAGATGACCCCACCAATGTGTCCTGGACCCCCACCTCCCCAAATCCCTACCTCACTAGGGAAAGAGACAGGCTGGAAGTATGGGTCGGCCTGCCAATGCCATTTTCAGTAGGGAAGCAATTGCAGAAGCTAGAACTTCCACCTTCTGCACCCCGTAATGGTCCTGGGTCCATACTCCCAGAGAGTTAAAGAATAGGAAAGCTATCAGGGGAGGGGAGGGGGATACAGAGTTCTGGTGATGACAACTGTGTGGAATTGTACCCCTCTTATCCTATGGTCTTGTCAGTGTTTCCATTTTATAGATAAAAATTTAAAAAACTATTGTTAGACAATTTGCAAGACCCTCTATGCAAATTAGGTATTTTGAAGTGACCAATCCCTGCTAGCTGACTGCAGAAACCAATAACAGGAAGAGATGACTTGTTTCCATTTAGGTCCACCAACAGAATATATTAGAACTTGACTCTGGGAAGCTGGAGTTATCTCTAGTGGTCTGCATGGCTATCATCTCTCTTGCTTTTTTCTCTATGAATAGAGAGCATCTGGCCTGAATCATGTACTTTACTGATTCTTCAAAAGAACTGTTGTTACAGACCTGGTGCTATGAAGTCCAACAGGGCTTTCCTGAGATCTTTAACACTCCAGTGAGCCTGAGAGCCTGCTTTCCCCTGGTGTCCAGCAGCCCATCAGGGTCTCTCTAAGAGAGTTAGAACATGCTTCCCCTACAACAGAACCATTCCTGGGTCTCACAGAGGGAAGATATAAAGATACTGATTGTACAGCAGGTAACACCTAGGGCTGATTAAATAACTCAGCTGATGTATGTGACCTGGATTCAAATCTGGTCCCCACTGCTATTCTCTCTCTCTCTCTCTCTCTCTCTCTCTCTCTCTCTGTGTGTGTGTGTGTGTGTGTGTGTGTGTGTGTGTCTATCTGAAAAAGTTCAGAGTATTGAATCCCCAAAGATGACAAAGGAGTTACATATAGAAATAAATAAGTGCTTCCCTGCAATCAGGGGTAGGAGGAGCAGTTAACTGTAAAGGGACACAAGAAATATTTTGGGTTGATGAAAGTATTCTATCTTGATTAAGACAATTATTGCACAGGCATATGTTTTTAAAACTCATCAAACTATATGTACTTCAATCTTGGTTTGTGCACCTACATTGTCCCTAATATTGTTTTTAACAGTGTGTGTGTGTGTGTGTGTGTGTGTGTGTGTGTGTGTGTGTGTGTGTGTGTAAGTGGGTAGACATGTAAGAGAGAAAGAACAAGGGGACTGATAGCTAGGCAGATACTCAGTTGGCTTACAGAATCCAGATGGAGAGAATGTATAGGTCTGTTTCTATAACTGCCAGTATCACCACCATCCTCCTAGTGCCACAGAAGGCCCCACTCATATACTTATCTTCAGCCTTGTTGAATCACTAGCTCAGTAATGTTTCTGCTTACAACCACCATTGCTCTCAAAAAACTGAGTTTCTGCAAAACTCAGGGACTGAGAGAAATTCATCCATGTCCTCCCTTTTCCATTTAACTATTCCTGATTCCAGGTGATGATTCTGATTGAAAGACCTTCCCTGTGCTCATCCAGCCTGTAAAAACAGGCATCTGGCATCTTCCTGATATGTAGTGGAAGACAGTTTTTACTTCTCAGCAAGATCTATAGGCTGAGAACTCCCTAAACATGGGAATGTGAGGCTGTCAATGGGTAACCAAAATGAATGGCAGGTGTCCACATAGATACCACAAACACACTCCTCAAAAGAACTGTCTAGGTTCTTGATTATTCAACAATTTGTTCTGCTTTATGTCTTAGTGCTTTTCAACCATCAAGTTGCAGATGCTACTATGATGCCAACATGACTTCCCTGGGCAGACAACCCCATCAATGTGTTCTGAAACCTCACTTCTCAGAGCCCTACCCCACTAGGGAAAGATAAAAATGGGCTGGGAGTATGGATCAATATGCCAACATCCATGTCCACTGGAGAAGAAATTATAGAAGCCGGACATCCTACCTTTTGCATCCCATAAAGATCTTTGGTGCATACTCCCAGAAGAATAAAGAATAGAGAACCTTTCAATGGAGGGGATGGGATATGGATCTCTAGTGGTGGGAATTGTATGGAAATATACCCCATTATCCCAGTATCTTGTAAATTATTATTAAATCACGAATAATAAAAAAGAGTTGTCCATACCAGCTATCTCTGTCCCATCTCCCACTCTCTCTTCTTCCTTTGCTCATATGTTCCCCATCATCACCCTCCCAGCTCATGGTTCACTGAAGTCACCAATGTCATTGAATCTAGCAGCAAACATGTGTTCCTATTGACAATTACCTTCTCCTTTTTTTTTTTTTTGGATAGAGAAAGGAATAAAGAGAAAAGACAAGAAAAAGACACACCTGCAGCACAGTTTTACCACTCATGAAGATTCCGCTTTGCAGGTGGAGACCAGGAGCTTGATCCCAGGTCCTTGTACATGTGCATTATAATGTGTATGCTCTGCTGGGTGTGCCAGTGCCCAGCCCCAATTCCCTCATTCCTGAAACACCACCTCCCATGTGTGCCAACGACTCCATCTCCTACTGACTTTCCTTTAATTCTTCTTATTTTGTCTGCTTTGTAAGATCATCCCTCTACCAGCATTGGAGTCCAAGGCTCAGTCTAAGGGCCTCTTCTCTTTTTTTGATATCATCACTTGTGACTCACATCCATCTCTGGCCTGGTCCTCCTCTCCAAGCCTTAGATCTACCTGGCACCTAAATGTAGACATCTCTAATGTGATAAGGTACTCCCCTCTCTTCCTTCTTAAGACAGGAATCCTATAGGTCCAGATTAAAAATATCAGTGTTAGTATTTACTGAGAATTTTGAATTGGAAATGCTACTTGGATATGTAGCCACAAACCTGCTTCTTGAAGCTTATCCCAACTCCAATCCCTGGGAGTGATCCACCCAGAGGAGAATTCAGGTCAGTTGAACAAATACAATTCTTTGGAATCACATCTTTACACTCACTGAGCCACAACAATGAGAGCAAAGAGGATCCGACCTCCAGCTAACCTCTAGAAGCAGATGGACTATGCTCCCCCTTTTACATGAAAGAGAGAGCAGGCAGAACAATCCAATCCTATGGGCAGGCAGTATCCAATGAGAAAGAGTAGATGACAGAGTTTCACCTGGTCCTTGGCATCTCACTAGCAGAAAAGTCCTTACAAGCCCTTCCTTGTGCAAACAGAGACAGTAAAGGAGGAAGCTTTTCTTCCCGGCCCTTCTGAAGGGTGGGTCTGCCCTATGTCATGAATGGAGGCAGACACACCAGGAAAATAGCAGGGTTGTCCCCATTAATGTGTCCAGTATCAAACTCATGGTTTTGTTTGTTTGTTTAGGAGTCATACTATTTTAGTGATAGCACCAAGATCTCCCAGTGCAGACATCAGGAATCTTGCAGTAATGATGATCTTAACTCATTGACTATATTTTGTTTCCTGAGTTGTTTGGACTGATCCATTCCTTCCATTTTTACTATCACTACTTAGCTAAAGCAGCTCCTTTGGTTACTATATAGTCTCCCTAACAGTATCCTTATTTTTATTCAACCTCCTCAGTTCACATCTACACTTGAGCCAGTGACTCCCCCCCCCACAAAAACAACTCTGAGCATGCCATGTGCCTTGCATTCTACCACCCATTAACCCTTTTCTCTTAAAGTAAAAACCAGCCTCTCTATGGGGAATAAGGAACCATCTGAGTCACATTCTCTGCCCTTCCTGGTTGCTCTACAATTTTCCTTTCATCTTCCCAGCTCCCCCTATCTCCTCTCTCCACAGCCCATGTACATGTTGTTCTCTGGATCATCACACCCAACAACTCTCCTTGATTTCATCACCAGATGCCTCTTTAATCACAGGCATTTGTGGCTTCACCTTCCCTTCCTCAGGGTCCATCTCAAGTGTACTACTGCTTGTTCATATCAGCGGGCATTAGCAATGACCAATCTCACTTTTCATAAGCAACAGCAACATGACTGTGAGGGTGAAGATGCTCAAACCATCACTTATCCCCATTACATTACACTTACAAGCACAGCTGAGCCTTGGTAAAGGCTTGTTAAGTGATTAATGAGCCCTCTGCTTTTTTTCATCTCTTTTGGACTTATTCTATCTCTTTTCCCTCTCCGTGTTACTGGTGCTGTTCTGTGTATCATCTATCTATCTATCTATCTATCTATCTATCTATCTATCTATCTATCTATCTATCTATCTATCTATCATCTATCTCCCCCCTCTCCCTACCTGCTATCCTTTTCTCTCATTCATGATTCCACCTTCTTTGCTGCTCTCTCCCTTTCTCCCTCCCAGAATCCTGAATCCTGACCACTTTGCCAAAATCCTCAGCCCAAAACTTTTGCAGCTACAGCGCCACCTAGAGTCCACCCATGAGATGAGCTAACTCTAAAGCTGTGGGATTGTCTAGTCAGCCCAGCTCTGCCTTGGGCTCTATATGTTCTTGGCACACACCTACTTTTGACTCCTCACACCTATTTTTCTTGGATTTGAAACATCACCATTGGGAGTCGGTAATGCAGCAGGTTAAGCGCAAGTGGCGCAAAGCGCAAGGACCAGCGTCAGGATTCCAATTCGAGCCCCAAGTTTCCCACCTGAAGAGGAGTCGCTTCACAGGTGGTGAAGCAGGTCTGCAGGTGTCTTTCTCTCCCCCTCTCTATCTTCCCTCCTCTCTCGATTTCTCTCTGTCCTATCCAACAACAAAGACATCAATAACAACAACTATAATAACTACAAGAAAAGGGAATAAATAAACTTTTTTAAAAAAGGAAAAAAAAGAAACATCGCCATTTCTCTGATAGCATAACTGCCTAATGGAGACTGAGGTAGAAAACTACATCATTGGAGGCAGGGCTGTGGTTGTGCCTCAAAGTTCTATTTTCCCCTAACAGTTGATGTTGGTCTTTCCTTTCTTTGCCCCATCTTTGTCCCTCTATATTCAATGTTAGCTGTAGATTCAGTTGTTATTGCAGTACAGCAAGCAGTTCATGAAAAACAACATTATTTAATGGTCCATGCAGGAGAGACATGTAGTACTACTGAAGACACAAATGTGAATTGACTTTCAAATGTAAATATCCTTCTCTAAAACACAAATTTCATCTTGAAAGTTTAAGACAATTGTCCCAAAATTTGTTCCAGCATCCTATCATATGTCCAGAGTTTTAGGCAGACAAATTCTCAGAGCATCATTGTGTCTATTGGCAAATATGTGGAAACAACTCACCTGTCCAATAATAAAAAAAACTGGTCCATAAAAATAAGAATGCTAGTCCATACCCCCAGAAGGGAGCAATGTTAGGGGAAGATGACCAGTGGGCTCTGAACACCAATTCTATCAAGACTACAAGACCCAGAGAGAGAAGAGGGGAAAAAGGGAGGATATTTGGAAGTAGCAATAATTGTAGATGTGCCTTAGAAAGGAAGGGAAGGTAGAACCATAGGAAAAAAATGGGCAAATATACATATAAATATAGATAGTTATAGAAATAAGGGGCCAAGTGGTGGCACACCTGGTTGAACGCACATGCTATAATGTGCAAGAACCCAGGTTTGAACCCCCAGTCCCCAACTACAAGGGGAGAGCTTTGCAAGTGGTGAAACCGTTTTGCAGGTATCTGTCTCTCTCCCTCTCTATCACCTCCTTCCCTCTCAATCTCTGGCTGTCTCTATCCAATAAATAAATAAGGATAATACAAAAAATTAGAAATAATAGCCCTTATCTGTGACCTTGGGGGAAGTATTTCAGTTTCCAGTGTAGGGAATGGGAACACAGAACTCTAGTGGTGGGAAAGGTGTGGAATTATACCCCTGTGGGTGTGGGGTAGATAGCTTAATAGTTCTACAAAGAGATTCTTATGCTTGAGGCTTCAAAGTCTCAGGTTCAATCTCCCACACCACCATAAGCTAGAACTGAGCAGTTCTCTAGTAGAAAGAGAGAAAGAGAGAGAATTATACCCTGTTATCTCATACTTTTGCATTAAATCACTAATAAAAAGATAAATAAATAAACTAGTTTTAAAAAGAAAAAGAGAGCATTCTGAAATGACAGACTATAAATCCTCCTACCATATTATGGACTCACTAAGTGTTGAATTCTAAAGCCTTATTTACCACTGTACACTACCTGTATCATTTCAACTTACTGCATGACACAGAAAATAAAAACTTCAGCAGAAAAAGAAAGGACGGAAGGAAGGAAAGAAGGAAGGAAGGAAGGAAAGTAGGTCAGCAGAGCATGGCATATTCATTGCCTGAATAATATGCAATAACCAAAAACTGCATATATATGCTTTATCATAGCATGGGGACATATTTGGAGAGCAGAAAAACAAATTACAACTTACACAGTTACAACAGTGACAATATATTTATATATGAAAATATTATGAGATGTTGTTCATGTATTCATTTTGCTGCTGCTGCTGCTATTGCTGGGGCTAGGTGCCTGAACAAAGAATCCAGTCCTGCCAGTGGTCATCCCTCCTCTCTTTTTTTCTTCATTTTATTTGATAGGGAGGGAGAGGAAGAGAGAAACATGCACCACTACTCTACAAGTCATAAAGCTTTCTTCCTGTAGGTGGGGACAAGGGATTGAACTCAGGTCCTTGTGGATGGTAATGTGTACACTTTATCCAGTTCACAACCACTCAATATATATTAGCAATTTAGTAATGATTTGCAAGATTGTAGGATAAAAGGGGTACAATTTCATACAATTTCCACCACCAGAGTTCCATACCCCATCGCCTCCACTAGAAGGTTCCTTTTTCTTTTTTTTCCCCTTTTGTTGCCCTTGTTTTTTATTGTTGTAGTTATTATTGTTGTTGATGTTGTCATTATTGGATAGGACAGAAAGAAATGGAGAGAGGAGGGGAAGACAAAGAAGGGAAGGGAAAGATAGACGCCTGCAGACCTACTTCACCACCTGTGAAGCGACCCTCCTGCAGGTGGGGAACCAGGAGCTCAAACTAGAATCCTTACACTTTGTGCTTCACACCATGAGCGTTTAACCTGCAGTGCTACCGCCCAACCCCCCAGCCCCCCAGAAGATTCCCTATTCTTTATCACTCTGGAAGCATGGACCAAAATTCTTTTGGGGGGTGCAGAAGGTGGAAGGTCTGGCTTCTGTAATTTTTTCTTTGCTGAATGTGTACATTGGCAGGTTGATCCATACTCCTAGCCTATTTATAGCTTTCCCTAGAAGAGTAGGGCTCTGGGGAGGTAAGATTCCAGGAGAATTAGTGAGGTCATCTGCCCAGGGAAGTCAGGTTGCTGTTATGGTAGGCTGAAAAGCAGTAAGATATAAAGCAGAACAAATTATTTAATAATCAGGAACAAAAAAGTAATAATATGGCAGATGGAACTAAAGGAATATAATAGTTTATATGGGAATAAACTAGAAAGTCTATTTTAGGTATAGTCCAAGGGGCACATGACTTTAGTAACTTTTGCCTAATCCCAGTAGCTAACATGCAGGTGGGCTAACTATATTGTCTGGGAAGATGAGTGTTAGAGTTGATAATAGGACTAGAAAGATGGATTAGGGCAAAGAGTAGCTCCCAAATATGAGGAAAGTGTATAAATGTCATTAACTATTTACCGAGTCGATCTACCTAGGGCCCATGTCTATTGCTATTTAACACAGATGTCTGTATAACCTCTGAGTCCCTGTCAGTCTGAGCTCACAGACCATGGTCACAGCTAGGAACATTGTAGACTTCACTCATTTCAGGACCAGTCTTCCTTGAGTGGCAGCATAGGTTCACCCAACCTCCCTTTGGACAGTGGGGCAGTCCCTACCATTGATGTTCTACATTGAGAGCAAGGTCCTATAGAGGCTTATGATGTCATTCCTGATGGAGATGACCATTGATGATAAAGAGAGGGATCTGTTACAGGTTTAGCTCCACCATATCTATGTGAGAATACAAGGATTCCCTTACTAAGGCCCCAGATGATGGGGCAGCCTGAGGCTTATATAGTGTTAATGCCTATTCTGAGATATTTCTTTATTTTTCTCTTCTCAATTTTCAAATATCTTTGTAAAGAGCTTAGTTCTCATTTATACTGAAGTATTATGATAGTCACCAAAATAGTGTGATAGAAAATAAAAGTGATGCAAGTTGAATAAATATGGACAAAAATGGTTCTTTGTGGGCCAGGCAGAAGCACACTTGGCTAAGTGCACACATTACAGTGCACAAGGACCTGGGTTCAAGTCCCTGGTCCTCACCCACAAGGGGAAAGCTTCATAAGTGGTGAAACAGGGCTGCAGTTATCTCTCCATTTCTTTCCTTCTCCATCTCCCCCTCCCGTTTCAATTTCTCTGTCTCTATCCAGTAATAAATAAAATAACAAGATTTTTTTTAATAAATGAAAAATAATAAATTCTTAAAACAAACTTTTAAAATTGGTTCAATGAGTAATCTGCAAAATTGTTAATCAAAAAACTACAGTTCCTTGTTGGTTTCTCCTGCTTGAAGCATTCTGAAGGCCTCTATGATAAAGTCCACTGAGATAAAGTTGAGAAATCTCCATCAGTCTGCCCATTGTCCAGATGCTCAGCCAACATCTCTGGAATGTGCTGGGATCATAATTACAGGACAGCTATTTTAAGCCCAAAGCCTTCCAAAAAACAGAAGAGTCCTGGGCCCCCACACCTATGAACATCAAATCTTTCATAAGGGGGCCCAAAGGATTAAATGGAGAAAGGAAGCTCTCTTCAATAAATGGTGCTGGGGAAACTGGGTTGAAACATGCAAAAGAATGAAACTGAACCACTTTGTCTCACCAGAAACAAAAAACAACTCCAAATTGACCAAGTATCTGGATGTTAGACCAGAAACTATCAAATACTTAGAGGAAAACATTAGTGGAACACATTCCCACCTAAACCTCAAGGACATCTTTGATGATATAAATCCGATTGCAAAGAAGACTAAATCAATGAGCCTACATAAATTGAAAAGCTTCTGCCCAGTCAGAGAAACTATCACACAAACAAGAAGACCCCTCACAGAATGGGAGAAGATCTTCACATGCCATACATCAGACAAGAGACTAATAACCGAAATATACAAAGAGCTCAGCAAACGTAGCAACAAAAAAGCAAATGACCCCATCCAAAAATGGGCAGAGGATATGAACAGAACATTCACTACAGAAGAGATCCAAAAGGCTATCAAACACATGAAAACTTTATCCAGGTCACTGATTGTCAGAGAAATGCAAATTAAAACAACATTGAGATACCACCTCACCCCTGTGAGAATGGCATACATCAAAAAGGATAGCAGCAACAAATGCTAGAGAGGCTGTGGGGACAGAGGAACCCTTCTGCACTGCTGGTGAGAATGTAAATTGGTCCAGTCTCTGTGGAGAGAAGTCTGGAGATCTCTCACAAGGCTAGACATGGACCTTCCATATTACCCAGTAATTCCTCTCCTAGGGATATACCCCAAGGACTCCATAACACCCAACCAAAAAGAAATATGTACACCTATGTTCATAGAAGCACAATTCATAATATCTAAAACCTAGAAGCAACCCAGGTGCCCAACAACAGATGAGTGGCTGAGAAAGCTGTGGTATATATACACAATGGAATAATATGCAGCTAGTAAGAACAATGAACCCACCTTCTCTGACCCATCTTGGTTGGAGCTAGATGGAATTATATTAAGTGAGCTAAGTCAGAAAGATAAAGATGAGTATGGGATGATCCCACTCATAAACAGAAGTTGAAAAATAATGACAGAAAGGAAAATTAAAAGCATGATTTGACTAAATTTGGAGTATGGAACCCTGGGTTGAGGGTGAGGGTGAGGGTGGATGTTCAGCTTCATGGGGCAGGGTGGGGAGGGAGATGGGATGGGACACAGTCTTTTGGTGGTGTGAATGGTGTTTATGTACACTCCTATTAATTTGTAGTCATATAAATTACTATTTAGTTATTATGAGAGGGGAAAATTTGATTGTGTGTCTCAAGCTTTTTAAAGCACAGACTGAGCCTTTTTAATACATAGGCTGAATCTTTGATATGTTGACTCTCTTAAAAGCCTAGACCAGGGAGAACAGAAACAACCAGTGGCACAGCTATATACAAATAATGTCAAAGGACATAAATTATGGTGATGTTGTGTGACACAGTAAATCCTTACAAAGGGATTTTTCAAAGTTAACTCAATTGCCAAATAATGTGATTATAGCAATAACTATTTATTGTCTTCTTAACCCTAAGACAGCAGGAACCTCCCACTTCCTCTATAGAGTCTATATTTCCCCCAGTCCTGGAACCCCTAGGATGGGGCTCACTTTCCTGCATGCTTCTCTCAATTCATACCAAATGATATTGCATCCACCATTCCTAACCTAATCAAGGCAACGAGTACTAACTCAGCATGCTTCACTTCAGACTGTGTCCAGAGACATCAGGTGTGTAATGTCAACCCTTAAGCCTCATTACTCAGATGAGACCTTTCCTTTCATAGGATTCTTTAATTCCGTTCCAGGTGGTACACTTCCTAACAAAGTCCTAAAACCTAGACATAGACCAGGTCTCGTGAGATAGAGCATATATTCACATGTATCCATAAATTAGGGAAAAATACTCTCAGGCAGAAGTTGAAAAACAATATCAGAAGAGAAAACACAAGTAGAACCTGAACTGGAATTGGTGTATTGCAGCAAAGTAAAAGACTCTGGGGTATGTGTGTGTGGGGGGGGGGGGACAGGAATAGAAGTCCAAAAAGGATGACAGAGGACCTAGTGGGGGTTGTATTGTTATGTGGAAAACTGGGAAATATTATGCATGTACAAACTATTGTATTTACCATAGAATATATAACATTAATTCCACAATAAAGAAACTTTAAAAAATTTTTAAATAGAATAGTAAATAAATGTACCCATATATAAATATTTTCATCTTTGAAAAAAAATTAGGGCAAAATACATACCTGAAAGCAAAAGTACACAATAGTCTGCAGTGATTCAGTATAAAGTTCTTAATGAAATAGGAAAAAAGACTTAAAATAGGAAATTAGACTTAGATACCCTCCTCATCTACTTCCTATTACAGTTCTCTCACTCACTCCAAAGCTAACCTTAGCAAAGCAAAGACTGCAAAAGCTGAATAAGGGCAAGAGATTGGTATACTTTAATGATGACCCTTTAGTCACTATCAGGCCAACCCATCAGCTGGGGCCCTATTTGGGGAGTCCTGAGATTCCCAAACAGACATGGTGGGCCTAGACCTCATGTAAATCCCTCTCTCCATTGTTACCAGTCATTTCTATCAGAAACAACAAAATAGACCCCTTTGTGGGGCCCCTGTAGGACCTTGCCCTCAACTTGGATCAACAATGGTAGAAAATGTTCCATCCTCTGAAGGGAAGATGGACAACATATTCTATGCTACACCTGAGGAAAATGGATCGATATTGGGACAGCTTGGAATGTTCCTACTCATGACCACAGAATGTGAGCTCAGATCTACAGGGATGCAAAGGTCACATAGGCTCCTAAGCTGAATATGGGCCTCAGATCACATCAAATCGATGGGGTTTACAGTCAACAATATTTACACACCTTTCCCATATTAGGGAACTACTCCTTTCCCTGATCTAGCTTTCTGGTCCTTTTCCAGCCGTGACATTATTTCCCCAGACAATCACTTGGATCCACCTGCATATCTGATTTCAAGCTCAGGGAAAAACAAACAACAACAACAAAAAAAACTAGTATAGCCACAGGACCTTTGGAATATAACTAAAATATGCCTACTAGCTATCTACAAAATGGAGGAACCCCTCCCCAACTCTTCATTTGCATTATTCCAGCCTTTAGGTCCATGATTGTTCAACAATTTCTTTGGCTTTGTATGTTAACTCTCTTTTCAGCCACCAGGTTCCAGATGCTAGCATGATGTCAACCAGACTTCCCTAGACAGAAGAAGACCAAGGTGTCCTGGAGCTCTGCTTCCCCAGATCCCCACCCTACTAGGGAAAGAGAGAGACAGGCTGGGATTATGGATTGACCTGTCAATGCCCATGTTCAGTGGGGAAGCAATTACAGAAGCCAGACCTTCCATCTTCTGCATCTCACAATAACCTTGGGTCCATACTCCCAGAGGGTTAAAAAATAGGAAAGCTATCAGGGTAGGGGATGGGATATGGAGATCTGGTCGTGGGAATTGTGTGGAGTTGTACCCCTCTTAAGCTATGGTTTTGTCAATGTTTTCTTTTTATAAATAAAATAAATAAATAAGTAAACCAAAAGAGTCCTGGGAGAGGGGTTAGACAAGACACATGGGAAATAGTGTGAAATCTATTACCCCAGAATCAGTCCAAGTGGAACAAAGATTTGAATTTAAAACTTTAAGTGCTATAATAAGCAAATAGAAGATTAATTTTATAAGTTCAGAATAGAAATTTTTCTCTAGTTTACAACAATACCAGCCTAAACAGACCCAATCTTGTCAAAAATGGTCTAAATAAGATAAAATTGAGAAGTTACAAATGAAGGGAAAGAATTTCGGGACTATAGAAATGTTAATTTCATCCGTGACAAAAAAATAAACAAATCTCCATGGGAGCATCAATAGGATTTGGGAGTGGGACACTGAAGAAAGTTTAGGTACTGTGGTCTCTCTCTCTCTCTCTCTCTCTCTCTCTCTCTCTCCCTCTCTCTCTCTCTCTCTCTTTCTTCACAAGCGGTGAAGCAGGTTTGCAGGTGTCTTCCCCCCCCCCCGTCTTCCCCTCCTCTCTCCATTTCTCTCTGTCCTATCCAACAACAATAACAACAACAACAATAATAACCACAACAACGATAGACAACAAGAGCAACAAAAGGAGAAAAATGGCCTCCAGGAGCAGTGGATTTGTATTGCAGGCACCGAGCCCCAGCAATAACCCTGGAGGTGCCAAAAAAAAAAAAAAAAAAGAATTAGAAGCAAACTACACAGAGTTGTCAAATATATTGAGATTTATTAATCAAAACTTTTCTCTAGCATAGAAAGAGTGAGTGTTGGGAGTTCAGGTGATGGTGCATCTGGTTAAGCACACATAGTATTAAATGCAAGGACCCATGTTTGAGCCCCCGGCTCCTCACCTGCAAATACTTCACAAGCAGTGAAGTAGGTTTGCAGGTTTGTGGGTTATCTTTCTCCCTCTCTAATTCCTCTTCCTCTATAAATTTCTCTCTGTTTTAACCAGTACAATGGAAAAAAAAAAAAAAAGGGCCACCAGGAACAGTGGATTCGTGGTGCCAGCAATAACCTGGAGGCAAAAAAAAAAAAAAAGCAAAGAAAAGAAAAGACAGGAAAAGAAAAAGAGTGTTTTCTATGAAGTGCCATGGAATGGTCTGCAAGAAACATTGTTTAGATGAAACAAATGAAGTGCAGAACACAGTATATTGTTTTTATAAGGAGATGACAAAGTCCATGTGTGCGCTCATATGCAAATGCATAAAACATCTCTGGAAAGGGGGCATAAGAAATCATTGGCAATGGATCCTCTGAGTGAAGAAATGACTACTTAGAGCTGGAAAAGAGTCTTTTTGCTCTCTATCTTTATTATCATGTGAAACTGAAACTCATAGGCATGCATTGAACTTTTAAAATCTACATGCAATTGTGCCTTTGGGGCAGAAAATCCATTTACTTTGGGAAAACAAAGAACACTTAGCATACAATTGTCAAGATGCCTTGTCGTTTAGCAATATCTTATAAAGCAAGTATCACCCAGTTCTTTGGGGGGAAGATGTAAATGACTTGAAGTAGATACTTGGTCACGTAAAGTGTCACATGTGGATATGATGAGTGCTGTCTAGAGACCTTATTGTCTTAAAAAAAAAGAAAAAAAAAGAGCTTGAATGATTAAAAAAGTGGAGGTAAATATCTCCTCTCTCTGTTTGAATGAGACTTTATTTTCTTGTGTGTATGGATGGAACTTGAGGTAATTTTGCTAATTGAAATAAGTCAGTAAGAAAAGGAAAAAACACATGATTTCTTTATTTTTATTTTTTTAATTTCTTTAAAAACACATGATTTCATTCATGCAAAATGCAAGGAAATAAACAAAAGAATAAACAAAGCAAAACAAAAAAATTAGGTTTTGGTATTGGAATGGTTGTTACCAGAAGGGAGGGAGGTAGCAAGAGTAAGTTGGATGGTGATGTGTGCAAACTAGAATTTGGTGATGTGTGCTGGTGAGGACGGGCTAAGTGTCAGTGTCCTGAAACTTACAAAGTGTCATAAACCAGTATAACCTCAATAAAATACTAAACAAGGAATCAGGTGGTAGTCAAGTGGTGTAAATTAGTTATTAATTTCCTTTGTTTTTCATTTGAAAAGTTAATGAAACCCTAGATGGGTATCAGAATAAATACTAAAAGTCTAAGAAACAGCTGGAGAGATAGCTCACTGGGTTGGGTGCCCGCATTTTCATTTCTGCCACCACATGGGGAGATGCTATTGCAACAGAGGAATCTTGACTGCTGTACATTGTTCCCTAAAAAGACTCCACAGCAGTGAAATTATACATGCACAAGCTCTACATACAAAGGAAGAACTAAGAAGATGCAAATGAGTTATAAAAGTAATAAAGAAATAAATTAACTCATAGAAAGGGTGGTTTTATGATAAGCAGAAGTTATAAAATTATTTTTTAATTTCATTGATTAGTAATTTGATAATGGTTTACAAGGTGATAATATTACAGGTTATAGTTCCACAAGTCACCCACCACCACAGTTGTGTCTCTGCCCCATCACCTCCCCCACTCATACAGCTCTCCCCAGCCTCAAGACAAACCATCACAGTTTTCACAGTGTCAGCGACAATTTGACTACTATTTTTTTTACAAATTCATCTGTTTCCATTCTTTATATGTCTTAATAACTCTGGTATGTGTTTTGTTTTGTTTTTACCACTTCACCATTTATAATGGTCTATTCGTTTTTTGTCTTTTTATAAATAGTGCCAGGGGCTAAGCCCAGGGCCTCACCCATGCAAGGCTACTGCTGAGTCATCTTGTCAAGTGTTTGCATATGTTTTCTGGTTTCATGTATTTGGAGGATTCAGAAGTAATATTATTATATTTGTAATTCATTTTACACTACACAAAATAATGTGTTTGTACCTGGAGCCCCACCTCTCCAGAGCCCTGCCTTACTAGGGAAAGATAGAAACAGGTTGGGAGTATGGATAGACCCGCCAATGCCCATGTACAGCAGAGAAGCAATTACCTTCTGCCTTATGCACCTCATAATCATCCTGGGTCCATATTCTCAGTGGGATAAAGAATAGGAAAGTTGCTTATGGAGGAGATGGATATGGAACTCTGATGGCGGGAACTGTGCACAATTGTACCCCTATTATCCTATAATCTTGTCAGTCATTATTAATTCAACCGATAAAAAAATGTATCTGTGGCCTGCTGGTGGCATACTCAGTAAAATGCACATGCTACATTGTTCAAGGACCCAGGTTCAAGCATCCTCCTACCCCCTACCACCCCACCTGCAAGGGAGAAGCTTCATGAATAAGTTAGTGCTGTAGGTATCTCTCTTTCTCCCTCCCCAAACCCTCTCAATTTATTTCTGTCTCTATCACAAAGGAAAAGGAAAAAAATGGTCACCAAGATTGGTGGATTTGTCCTACAGGCCTCAGGCCCCAATAACAACCCTGATGGCAATAAAAATAATAATAATGTGTTTGTATAATTTTATGATTAACTATCTAAGAAAACATTATCTTAAACATATTTATTAAAAAAACAGTAGTAATTAATTGCTTTCTATAATCAGACACCCTTAGTGACTGTTTAACTTATTTCATGCTATTCACAAATTATCTTAATTTAGTGGCTTAAATCAACATTTATTCTGTCTTATTTATTTATTTATTTGAAATAACAAAGAGAAATTGAAAGAAATGTGGAAAGGGAGAAAGAGAGACACCTGCAGCACAGCTTCACTGATAGGAAAGTTTCCTTTCTGTAGGTGGGTACTGACGCCTTGAGCCTTGGGCCTTGTGCATTGGAATATGGGCTCTCCACCAGATGCACTACTGCCTAATCTCATTTGATTCTATTCTATCATAAGTCAGAAATCAGGAAGAACTTGGCTGGGATCCTCAGCCCCACAGAGCTTCGGTAGCTATTGGGCTGGGTTGAAGGTTCCCACACACATTTATTCAGATGTCTAATGTCTCCATGAGGATGGCTAGACAGCTGGACTTTGCTGGGATTCATTCATAATGTCCTAGTGTCTTTCTGTATGATTTTCCCAGAACAGTTAGATTATTCCAGAAAGAGTCAAGTCCAGAGACAAAAGAAGAACCTGCTTGTCCTTTTAAAAGCAAGTATGACACAGGCAGAGGGTCACATCTTCCTGGATTTCAGTTCTACTTAGACATTCACAGAACCAACCTGACCTCCATTCTTAAAAATGATCATGTGGTTTTTAAATTCCAGAATACTATGACATAGTGATTTAGAGCAAAAAATTTCAGAGTTCCTTGAGGTGTCACACCCAAAGGAGTACACACAGAGCCATGTGGGAGAACCCAAATTCACTCCCTGATTCCCACCTGGAAGTGTTGGGGCAGTGCTGCAGGTGCCTCTCTTTCTCTCTTGCCTTATCTCTCCTATAGCTCTCTGTTTCTATCAAAAAAGAAATAAAAGGGGAAGACAGGACTACTGGGTGAGATGGAATTATTGCACAGGCACTAAGCCTCAGAGATAACCTGGTGGAACAAAAACTTTTTGAAATCACTAGACCTATGACCAAAGCATAGCTCTAGAATGTACAAGCTCTGTGACTTTAGGTAAACAAATTAACGTTCTTGAGCCTCAATTCACTCATATATCAGCTTCATACCCATTTTGTATCTAACCAGAGAAAGCTACCCCCATCACATTCAAGTTTCTTAAATTGGCTTCCCCTTCTTTTCAATCTTTATCGAAGGAGGGTAAAGTAGCTCAGTCTTGGCCCAAGGCTTATGCTCCCCCTTTCTCTCCTCACAGTACAGACTTGTACTGGTTAGGGACCCATGAGAGTGCAATAAAGGCTGATTGGGCTAAATAGCCAATTTATGGCTTCTCTTTGAACAGACCTTAGATGATTACCTTTTATGAGGCTTACACTTTAGACTTAAGATGTAAAACAGAAGCTCAAGTTAAAAGGCAAATAATGGGATATTTTTATGTGCTGTTCTGGAGCAAAAGTCCACAGCTTTATTATAGTGACTATAAAAAAAATATGATTGGGGTTGGGCTGTAGTGCAGTGTGTTAAGCGCAGATGGCACAAAGTGCAAGGACTAGTGCAGGGATCCTGGTTTGAGCCTCTGGCTCCCCACATGCAGGGGAGTTGCTTCACAAGCAGTGAAGCAGGTCTGCAGGTATCTTTCTCTCCCCATCTCTGTCCTCCCCTGCTCTCTCCATTTTTCTCTGTCCTATCCAGCAACAACAATAATAACCACAAAAATTAGAGAAACAAGGGCAACTATATATATATATATATATATATATATATATATATATATATATATATATATACACACACACACACACACACACACACACACACACATATATATATATATATATATATGTTTGGAAGAAACTCGACTGAGAAACCCACAGAGGAGAGAGTGCTGGGTCAGAAGACAGGGAAGCCCATTCCAGTACGTCATGGTCATAAATCCTAATACGCTACCATTCTGAGAGTCTAACACCCTGTGTGCCTATGATTCTAGAGCTGTGATTTTTTTTTTTTTTTGCATTATAGGAAGTTTCTTTAGTAAGTCATAGTGGTTTGCATATGGATCTGGAGACCTGCCATTCACATTTCCACACACTGCCTATCACAGTGTGATTTTGAGTAAATTATTTCATACAAGAATCTCAAAAAGCCTCAGTGTTCTCACCTAAATTTATGTGGAAAACAGTCAGAATGCGCTGATATTGTAGGGAGGATTAAAAGGAACAGCTTCCATAAATAACTCACTATAGTACCTGGCACAGAAAAAAAAATGTTCAAAGGATGGAAATGATAATTAACTGTTCTAATTGCCCATAAAGACAGTATCCCCAAAACCTAAAATAGTCTGATACCCAGAGCATGCCATCTTGTGATTCTATGAGTCAGCAACCCTGGAGTATGTTTTTAGGGGCTAGGGACTCAATTCTTGGACAGGGCTGTCAACATGGCCATGGCCACTAGATGGTGGGCTCGGGTTACAGGTTCCTCCTAAACCTCCATGGGCCACTGGACAGGCGTACAGTGTCTGGGACCAGCCCTCTCTTAAGAGACAAGGAGCTCTCTTAACAGTTCCTTTCTGGGAGTTGGGCTGTAGCGCAGCGGGTTAGGCGCAGGCGGCGCAAAGACCGGTGTAAGGATCCAGGTTTGAGCCCTGGCTCCCCACCTTCTGATGTCTATCTTTCTCTCCCCCTCTCTGTCTTCCCCCATTTCTTTCTGCCCTAGCCAACAATGATGACAATAAAAAAAAAAAAAGTTCCAGGGAGAAATCTGAGTTTTACAGAGAATGGGTGAGTTGAAGAATGCAATAAATAGTTATTGCTGTAAACAAGTTGTTAGGAAACTTGGTTGACATCAAAAATCCCATAGTTAGGATTTACTGTACCATACAAGACTTTACCATGATTTATGTCATTTAATGTTATTTATAATTAACTGTATTGTATATACTGACAAAACCAGTTGCTTCTGGTCTCCTTGGTCTAAGATTATAGGTGATTTAATATTTTTTTTAAAAGTCATTATTTAGAAATGTGTTAATAATTTAAGCCCACTGTTAAAATTCAGTCAGGTTACCAATTTGAAGCCTTAAATCCTTAGATTGAAGGAATATATACTCATAACTGGGATCTGTGCATCAAAAAATTAGAGACTTTCAATCTATTTTCCCCTCTCATACTGACTAGTGATATATAAGACTGTAACTTAACCTGTTATATTCTTTACCTTTAGGTTCCTGATTATTAAACAATTTGTTCAACTTTATATCTAGTGCTTTTCAGCCACCAGGTTGCAGATACTACCATGATGCCAATGTGACTTCCCTGGGCATATGACCTCACCAATATGTCCTAGAACCTCACCTCTCCAGAGCCCAACCCCACTAGGGAAAGAGAGGAACAGGCTGGGGGTATGGATTGACCTCCCAATGCCCATGTCCAGTGGAGAAGCAATTACAGAAGCCAGACCTTCCACCTTCTGCATCCCATGATCCTGGGTTCATGCTCCCAGAGGGATAAAGAATAAAGAGTCTTCAATGGAGGGGAGGGGATGTGGAACCCAGGTGGTGGTGATTGTGGAATTGTACCCCTCTTATCCAACAGACCTGTCGATCATAATTAAGTCAATAAAATAAGAAATAGTAAAAATAAAAGTTCCTTTCTCTGGTGGAAACAGAGTGATGAGTAGGGGTAGGTGAGAATTGCAATTACTATATTTTTCTTATTAATTTGAAGGCCAACAATACAAGAAGGAATGGCGACCTGGACAGGGTGGTCAGTGGTTTTATTGTCAAAGGAACTTAGTATGATGCCATATAAACACTTAGTGGCTGCAGACTGAGAAGACTTCACTGGAGCTGGGAAGTCACACCTCTATTCCATCATCTTTTCTGCTTTTCAAGAAAGGTTTCTATCACCTCTGTATCCCCAGATCAGACACCCACACTCTTGGTAGGGAGAAGTTATCTCTACCACGTTGACAGAGTATGTATGTAAATGGTCTAGGGTTTGTCTCTGGTTCTTCCTGGGCGAAGTCAGGATTCAGATGGAGGGGAGTCTTTCAGAGTCTATGCTATGTGCACAATAAGCTGCAGCTGGCATTGGCTGGCTGAGTAGCACCCTAAAGAAGGCAACTTCAGGAAGGATCAGGTGGTGGCACACCTGATAGAACACACATGTTATCACACACACAAGGACCCAGGTTCAAGCTCCTGGTCTCCACTTTCAGGAAGGAAGTTTCACCAGCAGAGAAGCAGAGTTATTGGTATCTCATTCTCTCTCACTCTCTTTCTCTCCCTCTTCTTTCACAATTAGTATGTTTCTATCCAAAATAAAGTTTGTAAATATATTTATTTAAAAAATAAATAAAAGCAATCAGGCAGAAGACCGGCACTGGGAAAAAGACATAGCAAGGAGCAGACACCTCCCTTCTCACCTTAGAACAGCTAGCTAGGCAACACCCCTTCCTAGTCTGATTCTGTGTCAGATACCTGGCCTACACTAATCTCTAATGTGATCCTTCCAACACTCCTCAGAAGAAGCCATTTTTGAAAAAGCCAGCCAGAGGATTTAGCCCAAATGTATGCAGAGCTAGGAGGCAAAAGTCAAGGAGGCATTGATTCCTAGTCCAAACTTTCTGTAGCCTCTTCCCACCACCCTCCACCTGTAGGGACAGGAAGGAGGCTCAGGCCAGGGTGCCCTTGGGTGAGACCCGCCCAGTCTGGCCCACAATCTCCTTGTCAGGGCCAGGAGCACAAGGCACTGAGGACAAGGCGGAGGCAGTCCGGATATAGCCCTGGGCTGGGGGGGGGGGAGGGTCCTGGATGCCCCTAGCGGGCACAGAGGCCAATATTGACTTTGGTAAACACCATTTTGCACGAAGCACTGGGCTAGGGCAGGGAGCGCCCTGACCCGGGGGGCGGAGGCAGCGGCTCCGCATTTAGACGAGGCCATTAGCTGCGATCAATGGCCCGGCAGGCTGCATGCTCCTGCTGCCAGGTGCTCCCAAATGAAGGTTAAGTTTGCTCTGCGCCCCTGCGTGGCTGGGCTGGTCATGCGCCCGCATAATGGCCCCAGCCCAGTGAGTCCCAGGCGCCCAGGTTAAGCAGAGGCTGAGGGGCTGCCCTTCGGCCAAGAGAAGGGCAAAGGTGTAGGCCTCTGCCTCTCTGCTTGCTGGATTCAACTAGGGTGCTCCTGTTCTGGTTGTGTGCTGCCTGCTGGGCCTTTGCTCTGGGCACCCCACCTGAATGCATGACTTGACTGAAGTATGCCTGGGAGGGCAGCCCCATGCCTGGCACAGCTCAAGTGGGCTGCACAGGAGTCCTGGTACTCTGCAGCCAGCTAGCCTGGGAAGCAGGGGTCTGGGACAGTTCCGGTTCTGTCATTGTCCTATCTCCTGGAGCAAGGCCCTTCCTCCTTTCTGTTGGGGGGTGGAGGATCTTAGTCTTGAACAGGTAGGACAGAACCGCGCTGAGCTTGCAGGGAGCTAAATTGTATGACGACAGGCATGGGCTGTGTGCACAGATTCATCGTGGCTGTGCTTGTGGCATCACTGTCTCTGGGTGATAGTACATGTGCCCGGTACATGACAGACCAGGTATAGATCAGAGTGGTTTCTCCTGGGAATCCCCTGGGGCTGTTAAGGGATTTTATAGCCTGACAGCCTCTCCTGTCAAACCACCCCCAAAGGCCAGCACCCTTTGGCTGATCTCATCTCCCAATGATCACTACTCCCAATGAGGGTAGTGGCCAGCTGATATCAACAAGTGCCAGGAAGTGTCAGGTACTATAACTACATCACCTGCCCCTGCACACGTAGCCTTTTTTGCTCCCTGTAACAAATGAGAAAAGTACAACTTGGAAAAAGGTGGAGTGACTTGCCCAGAACCACAAAAGGCAACAAGTGGAGGAACTGAGATTAAACAAGTATCTTCCCTGTTGCAAAACCTGCTACTTTTGGTGGACTTTCTGGGAACAAATGACTTAAAATGTCATCAAGTGGTAAGGGGAATGTGGATGTGCACACTCTTTTCATAATTCCAGGGGACATTTCCTTACATTGAGCAGCTGAGGGATGCTGATGTCCTCAACTAAGCAACTAGCTGTCTTGGGAGTTGGGCAGTAGCACAGCGGGTTAAGTGCAGGTGGTACAAAGCATAAGGACCAGCATAAAGATCCAGGTTCAAGCCCCTGGTTCCCCACCTGCAGGGGAGTTGCTTCACAGGTGATGAAGCAGGTCTGCAGGTGTCTGTCTTTCTCTCCCCATCTTTGTCTCCCCCTCCTCTCTCCATTTCTCTGTCCTAACAATGATGAAATCAATAACAATAACTACAATTAAAAAAAAAAAGAACTAGCTGTCTGAAATGATAGCTATGCCCTGAAGGACCCCACCAGATATTCTTAGGATTTAGGGAGGTAGTTGGCCTTGGGGGGGGACGGGGGCAAGGGTGGGGGAGACAGAGAGTGGCCACCTTTGGTTCCCAACAACCATTTCCTTGATCAGTTCTGATTAGATAAAATCCAGCCCACAACTCTTCCCTCTGTATTTCTGCCCTGGTAAATCAGTGACAGATGAGTGAGTGCAGAGGAAAGTGAAGTGGCCCCAAGTCCTACTGGTTATCATGGCAAAGCTACACTACACCCTCTGGAGCTCTGATGCTGATAGACCATCCTCTACACTCACTCTCCTGAGTCTTCACTCTTCTCCCACTAGGGCTCAGAGAAGCAGGGTGATTACTCCAGATCATAGCCCTAAGTTGATGAAGTAGAAAGCAGCCTTCACAGCCTCTGGCCAAAGACTCTGTCCAGTGCACCTGCCCCTGCTACAAACAATCACTCAGCATGTTCTGACCAATACTATCAGATGGCTTCTGATTCCAGTTCTTTCATTCATTACCATTTCATTCTTTCATTCATTATCCATTTCATTTCATTCACTGTGAGACACTAGAAGATTAATTCCTCCTCTCCGGCCCTCAGTTTATACAACTATAAAAGTTGAGCAACTAAGTATGTGAAATAAAGAAGAAAGGAACATTATCTGCAGTGGTCCCCACTTAAGAGATCAAGGTCAGGGGCCGGGCAGTATCCCAGTGGGTTAGGCGCACATGGCTCAAAGTGCATGGACTGAATAAGGATCCCAGTTCAAGCCCCCGGTTCCCCACCTGCAGGGGAGTCACTTCACAAGCGGTGAAGCAGGTCTACAGGTATCTATCTTTCTCTCCCCCCTCTGCCTTCCCCTTTTCTCTTGATTTCTCTCTGTCCTGACCAGCAACAACAATGGCAGTAACAACAATAACAACAATAACAAGGTCAGCAAAATGAGAAAAATGGCCTCCAGGAGCAGTGGATTTGTGGTGCAGGCACCGAGCCCCAGCAATAACTCTGGAGGGAAAAAAAATGAGAGAGAGAGAGATATCAAGGTCTCCTTCCAGCATTGTCACTAACCTTTTAATGCAAGATGTGAGATTCTCTGTCTCATGCAATTTTGAAGATGTCTAGTATGCTCTCTCAAGGTAATGCCAGTAATCCTGGGGGAGCAGGTAGATGAAAGGTGATATTTACTGGTGTTTATCTCCATATGTATAGTGGGAAGAGAAGGAATTCCACAGGCTCTGCATCCCTTAAATCTCCCTCTTCCATATCCTTAGAATCACTCTGCCATCTCCAGATGTCTCTTTCGTACTCCAATGTCTTCTCCACCAGAACCTAGGAGCTCCAGTTTGCAATCTTTGGCTGAGTTAGAAGATCATGAGTCTAATATTCTGAACAATTTGAAGCCCAGAATAAGTTTATGACACTCAGCATTCTTCTAATACTGTAGTTGGTTTTTTGTTTGTTTGTTTTTTTTAATTTTTTATTTAAGAAAGGATTAGTGAACAAAAACATAAGGTAGGAGGGGTACAACTCCACACAATTCCCACCACCCAATCCCCATAACCCACCCCCTCCCATGGTAGCTTTCCCATTCTCTAGCCCTCTGGGAGCATGGACCCAGGGTCGTTGAGGGTTGCAGAAGGTAGAAGGTCTGACTTCTGTAATTGCTTCCCCGCTGAACATGGGCGTTGACTGGTCGGTCCATACTCCCAGTCTGCCTCTCTCTTTCCCTAGTAAGGTGTGTCTCTGGGGAAGCTGAGCTCCAGGACACATTGATGGGGTCTTCAATCCAGGGAAGCCTAGCCAGCATCCTGGTGGCATCTGGAACCTGGTGATTGAAAAGAGAGTTAACATATGAAGCCAAACAATTTGTTGAGCAATCATGGATCCCAAGCTTGGAATAGTGGAGAGGAAGTGTTAGGGAGGTACTCACTGCAAACTCTAGTGTACTTCTGCTTTCAGGTATATATTTTGCAGTAGTTTATGGATACGTGTGCACATAAGCTCTCTCTCACAGAAACTGGTATATATCTAGATTATGGGACTTTGTTAGAAAGTGCACTACCTGAGATGAAATTAGAGTGTACTATAAAAGGAAAGGTCTCACCCGAGTAATGAAGTTGAAGGGTTGTCATTCCACACGTGAAGTCTCTGGATACAGTCTGAGGTGAAGCATGTTGAGGTGGCAATCGTTGCTTTGGTTAGGTTGTGATCGGCGGATGCAATATTATTTGGTTTGGATTGGGAGATGCATACGGGAAAGTGGGCCCTATCCAAGGGTTCCAGGACTAGGGGAAGTAGGGGCTCTATAGTGAAGATGTGAGGTTCCTGCTGTCTTAGGGTTCAAAAAGACAATCGATAGTTAATATTATCATCACATTATTTGTTAATTGGGTTAACTTTGAAAAGTCCCTTTGTTAGGGTTTGCTGTACAGTACCCAGTATCTTGTATATAGCTGTGCTATTGGATGCTTCTAATCTACTTGGTCTAGGCTTTTGAGAGAGTCCGCATATCAAATACATAGCCTATATATTAAAAAGATTCAGTTTGTCTTTTGAGAAACTTTGAGACATACAATTGATTTCCCCCTCTCATATTAATTAACTACTGATTTATATGTCTACATTTTGCTAGGAGTGTACATAAACACCATTCCCACCACCAAAGGACTGTGACCCATCCCTCCTGCCCCCCACTGGCCCAGGAAGCTACATGTCTACCCCTCACCACTGGGTTTTTACTTTGGTGCCCTACTTACAATTTGATCAGGTCCTGCTTTTAGTTTCCCTTTCAGATCTTCTTAGTCAGCTTCTGTTGATGAGTGGGATCATCCCATACTCATCTTTATCTTTCTGACTTAGTTCACTTAACATAATTCCTTCTAGCTCTGTCCAAGATGGGTCAGAGAAGGTGGGTTCATTGTTCTTGATAGCTGCATAGTATTCCATTGTGTATATATACCACAGCTTTCTCAGCCACTCATCTGTTGTTGGGCACCTGGGTTGCTTCCAGGTTTTAGCTATTATGAATTGTTCTGCTATGAACATAGGAGTACACACCTCTTTTTGGTTGGGTGTTATGGAGTCCTTGGGGTATAACCCCAGGAGAGGAATTACTGGGTCATATGGAAGGTCCATGTCTAGCCTTCTGAGAGTTTTCCAGACTGCTCTCCACAGAGGCTGTACCAATTTACATTCCCACCAGCAATGTAAAAGGGTTCCTCTGTCCCCACATCCTTTCCAGCATTTGTTGCTGCTGTCCTTTTTGATGTATGCCATTCTTACAGGAGTGAGGTGGTATCTTAGTGTTGTCTTTATTTGCATTTCTCTGACAGTGACCTAGAGCAGTTTTTCATATGTTTGTTAGCCTTTTGGATCTCCTCTGTGGTGAATGTTTTGTTCATTTCCTCTGCCCATTTTTGGATGGGGTCATTTGCTTTTTTGGTGCTAAGTTTGCTGAGCTCTTTATATATTTTGGTGATTAGTTTCTTGTCTGATGTCTGGCATGTGAAGATCTTCTCCCATTCTGTGAGGGGTCTCTCTGTTTGTTTAATAGTTTCTTTGGATGTGCAGAAGCTTTTCAATTTGATGTAGTCCCATTGGTTTGTTTCTGCTTTAGTCTTCCTTGCAATTGGGTTTGATTCATCAAAGATGTCCTTGAGGTGTATGTGGGAAAGTGTTTTACCAATGTTTTCCTCTAAGTATTTGATTGTTTCTGGTCTGACATCTAGGTCTTTGATCCATTTGGAGTTGATTTTTGTTTCTGGCGCGATAAAGTGGTTCAATTTAATTCTTCTGCATGTTTCAACCCAGTTTTCCCAGCACCATTTATTGAAGAGAGCCTCCTTTTTCCATTTAATCCTTTGGGCCCCCTTATCAAAGATTAGATGCCCATAGATGTTGGGATTTACTTCTGGGCTTTCAATTCTGTTCCACTGGTCTGTGTGCCTATTTTTGTTCCAGTACCATGCTGTTTTGATGATGATGGCTTTATAATATTGTTTAAGGTCTGGGAGTGTGATGCCTCCATTTCTGTTTCTTTTCCTTAAGATGGTTTTGGCAATTCTAGGTGTTTTCAGGTTCCAGATAAATGATTGTAGTGTTTGTTCTATTCTCTTAAAGAAGCTTGGTGGAACTTTGATGGGTATTGCATTAAATTTGTATATGGCTCTGGAGAGAATATTCATTTTGATGATATTTATTCTTCCAATCCATGAGCATGGGATATCTTTCTATTTCTTGGTATCAGTTTCTATCTCCTTGAGTAGCGACTCATAGTTTTCAGTATACAAGTCTTTCACTTCTTTGGTCAACTTTATTCCTAGGTATTTGATTGATTTTGCTGAAACAGTAAATGGGAGTGATTTCTAGATGTCTTCTTCTTCAGATTTAGTGTTTGCATAAAGAAATGTCACTGATTTTTGTACATTGATTTTGTAGCCTGATACCTTGCTATATTGCCTAATAACTTCCAGTAATTTTCTACTGGATTCTTTAGGTCTTTCTATGTATACTATCATATCATCTGCAAATAGTGAGAGCTTGACTTCTTCCCTTCCAATCTGTATCCCTTTGATTTCTTTCTCTTGCCTGATTGCTATGGCAAGAACTTCCAATACTATGTTGAAGAGTAATGGTGACAGTGGACAGCCCTGTCTAGTCCCTGATAAGGGGGAATGCTTTCAGCTTCTGTCCATTGAGTATGATGTTGGCTGTAGGTTTGCTATATATAGACTCCACTATCTTGAGGAATTTCCCATCTATTCCCATTTTTTGTAGAGTTTTGAGCATGAATGGGTGTTGGATTTTGTCAAAGGCTTTCTCTGCATCTATTGAGATAATCATGTGGTTTTTGGCTTTGCTTTTATTGATGTGGTGAATGACATTGATTGACTTACGGATGTTGAACCAGCCTTGCATTCCTGGGATGAATCCCACTTGGTCATGATGAACAATCTTTTTGATGTGTTGCTGTATCCGGTTGGCCAAGATCTTGTTTAATATTTTGGCATCTATGTTCATCAGAGATATTGGTCTGTAGTTTTCCTTTTTTGTTCTGTCCCTATCAGCTTTTGGTATCAGGGTGATGTTGGCTTCATAGAAGGTGGAAGGGAGTATTCCTGTTTCTTCAATCTTATGGAATAGCTTAAGAAGTATGGGTATTAACTGTTTCCTGAAAGTTTTGTAGAATTCGTTTGTGAAGCCATCTGGTCCAGGACTTTTGTTGTTGAGGAGATTCTTAATAACGGTTTCAATTTCTTTGTCTGTGATTGGTGCATTTAGATTTTGTAGTTCTTCTTGGTTCAGTTGTAGTTGGTTTTTATTGAATCAATTGTCACCAGTCATTGAACACTTCACTAAAGCAGTGGCTCCTTGAATAGCAAGATTCTTGGCAAGTTATCTGATAAAGATTGCAATTGACCACCACATCTGATCCTGGCAGTAGACAAGGAAGAACTGATAGGTAAAGGGGCTTGTCTGATCCTTTCACTACATGAAGAAACTCTAAATTCTTTCAGCCTGGGCAGAGGCCTCATACCATGGTCAATGCTTAAGCTCTAGGTCTGGGCTGGAATTTCATTCCCTACCACATACAATAGGGGAGTGTAAAGAACTTAATGAGCTTCTCTACTTCTCTGGAAATCATTTTGTCTACAAATTGAGAGATCTGTTAGGTAAACGACAATAAGAGTTTCGTTCTCGGGGGTCTGTGGTAGCGCAGCGGGTTAGCTCACATGGTGCGAAGCACAAGGGCCAGCGTAAGGGTCCGGTTCAAGCCCCCAGCTCCCCACCTGCAGAGGGGTCGCTTCACAAGCAGTGAAGCAGGTGTGCAGGTGTCTATCTTTCTCTCCCCCTCTCTGTCTTCTCTTCTTCTCTCGATTTCTCTCTGTCCTATCCAACAACAATGACAGCAATGACAACAATAATTACTGCAACAAAAGTGGGGGGAAGCCTCCAGGAGCAGTGGATTCATGGTGCAGGACTGAGCCCCAGCAATAACCCTGGAGACAAAAAAAAAGAGTTTTGTTCTCTCAAAATTAAAGTATGTTACTTATATAAGCAAATGTTAGCATCCTGAGGTTGAGGAAGTGGCTCAGAAATAGAATGCATGCCGGGCATTGCATGGTCCTGGGTTCCATCCCCATCGCCACTCTGGTCTTTCTCTCTCGTACACACACACACACACACACACACACACACACACACACACACACACAGAGAGAGAGAGAGAGAGGGAGGGAGAGGGAGTGGAAGAGGGAGAGAGAGGGAGAGAGAGAGAGAGAGAGAGAGAGAGAGAGACTTTAAAATAAGAATGCTAGCTTCTTTATTTTGTCTGAAACTGAAGCCCAGAGGAGGGATGGTAAATGGTTGCATTGCCATGAGCCCAATGCCAGCACCACGCTCTCCCTCTCACACACAGATTCAAGTCTCAAGCATAAGGATCAAAGATGTCTTACCTCCATTTTAATTATAAAGAAGCTAAGGATTAGAGACTTTTATACTGAAAATTATAAGTCACTATTCAAGGAAATAGAAAAAGTCACAAAGAAGTGGAAAAATATTCCATGTTCATGGGTTGGAAGAATTAACATCATCAGAATGAATATACTACCCAGAGCTATATACAAATTTAATGCAATCCCCATCAAGATCCAACCCTTTTGTTCTTTAACCTGAGATGTCAGAGTGGGCTCCTGTCACCTGCACTAGGATTTCTAGGTTGGAAAATGAGTAAGTATAAATTACTGTTTGATATTAGAAGTGTTTGAAGTCTTTATTAGAATTTTTGTGATGTTTTTGTGACCAGAACTATTTTATAAGGACTTAACTCTTATTTATATCACTATATTATCATAATGTTATGTCTTGTTTTCTTTGAAGATGCTGACTCCAAGAACCTATTGTCACTGTTAGATTAAGACTCACTAAAAAAGCTGGATAAGGGGAGTCGGGCTGTAGTGCAGCGGGCTAAGCGCAGGTGGCGCAAAGAGCAAGGACCGGCATAAGGATCCCGGTTTGAACCCCAGCTCCCCACCTGCAGGGGAGTCGCTTCACAGGCGGTGAAGCAGGTCTGCAGGTGTCTATCTTTCTCTCCTCCTATCTGTCTTCCCCTCCTCTCTCCATTTCTCTCTGTCCTATCCATCAACGACAACAATAATAACTACAACAATAAAACAACAAGGGCAACAAAAGGGAATAAATAAATAAAATAAATATTTTTTTTAAAAGCTGGATGAGGGCAAGAGACTGGCACACTTTAATTATGGTTTTTGGTCAGAACCTGGCCAGCCCATCATCTGGGACTCTATTCAGGGAATCCTTGGATTCTCACATAGTTTCCTTCTAATGGATCCATCTGTCAGCCATCACTATCACTTCCATCAAGAACATCACCATAAGCCCTCGTGACCCTCTACAGGACATTGACCTCACTGTAGAGCAGCAATGGTAATGACTGCCCCACTCTCCAAAGGGAGGCTGGGTCAACCTACACTGCCACTTGAGGAAGATTGGTCCTGAAATGAGTGCAGCCTACAATGTTCCTAGCTGTGACCATGGACCTCAAGCTTAGACTGACAGGGACACAGGCTCCTGTGCTAAATAGGAAAAAATATGGGCCCTGAGTCAGATTGATTTGGTAAGCAGTTAATGATGTTAATATAGTTTCCTCATATTTGGGAGCTAGTCTTTGCCCTAATTCAGCTTTCTAGTCCTATTCTCAACTCTAACACCCATCTTCCCAGATAATACAGTTAGCCCACCTGCATGTTAGCTACTGGGCTCAGGCAAAAGTTACTAAAGTCATGGGCCCCTTGGAATATACCTAAAATAGATTTCCTAGTTTCTTCCAACATGAATACCAGAAACCTCGTCTACTATACTCTTACTTTTTGGTCTCTGATTATAAAACAATTCGTTCTGCTTTGTATCTTACTGCTTTTCAGCCAGCAAGTTTCAGATGCTACCATAACACTGTCCTGACTTTCCTGGGCAGACAACCTCACCAATGTGTCCTAGAACCTCACCTCTCCAGAGCCCTACCCCCATCAGGGAAAGGTAGAAATGGAGTGTGTGGTATGGATAGACCTGCCAACATCCATGTCCAGTGGAGAAGCAGTTACAGAACCAGAGCTCCCACCTTCTGCACTCCATAAAGAATTTTGGTACATACTCCCAGAGGGGTAAAGAATAGGGAACCTTCTAATGGAGAAGATGGGATATGGCTCTCTGGTGGTTGGAACTGTATGGAATTGTACCCCTGTTATTTTTATAATCTTATTAAACATTATTAAATCACTAATAATTTTTTAAAAACTCACTACAAGGAAGACTAAACGGGGAACACTTAGGTCAATAAATGTAAAGGATTCATTTAGTTGTTTGAGCAAATACTATTCTAACATCCTTTATACTAACCTCCTTTCTTTTCCGTTATAAGCATTAGTTGGGTATCAATCATGGGCCAGTCCCATGTGGGTTCTATAGGTAAATTGATGATGACATTTGATTTTGATTTAGCTTTACTATGTGACCAGCATTATCCTAAGCATCTTACATGTATCTTCTCACTGATTATAACAACCCTAAGATGTAGAAAATACCATAATTACTCCCATTGTACAGACCAGTAAACAGAAACTTTAAAGGAAGTACCTTGGTGAAAATAAAGGCATATAGCCCAGATGTATATCCAGATATTCAAATTTCAGAGCCAATGGAGAAAGTGTTTTCCACCCCAATTCACTGACTGACTCAATAAGTTGTGTGTGCAGTTTAAATAAATCAGAGGCTTGAATGAAGATTAGAGCATGGTGCTTGGCATAGACCAAGTTCTTTTCAAATGGGATTATTATGAGCACCGATTTTATTGTGAAAGCGTTACTGTGAAAACAGAGATTTTATAAGCACTCCCTCTTTTATCTTTTGGAGTCTGCTGCTGAGTTTTTTTAAAGGAAAGTACTTTAGAGGTCTTTAGCTAGAGCATCTTAAACTTAACTATGAAAAAGACTAGGCCTAGAAAAGGGGTAGGAATCCCATTCCTAGTTCATCCAAACTAGATGCATCAGTGTGCTGGCAAATGTTTAACAATAGCCATCCAGCTGGAATAAAGCCTGATTTGTAGACTTTGCCAATATCTATGGTATAAAGAGTCTCACGGGGCTAAGTAGACAGCATAATGATTATAAAGACTTTCATGCCTGAGGCTCCGAGGCCCCAGGTTCAATCCCCAGCACCACCATAAACCATAATTGAATAGTGTTCTGGTCTCTCTTTGTATCCTTCTCTCTTGATCTCTTTCATTAAAATAAATATTTTTTTAATGTTCTCACTACAGTTGACTCCAAGCTAGCAAAATGAAGTCACTGACTGAACAGTAGAGAAAGACAAAGATATTCAGCATCTGTGCTTGTGCACTGGAGGCAAATCAGCTCAGCACATGGCAGGTTCAAACCTAGTCTCTCCAAAGAACCTGAAGGCTATTACATGCCAGAAGCTCAAAGGCAGTGGCAGTAGAGATAGAGGTGGTAGACATTGGAAGAATGGAGGGTAGACAAAATGCAGAGCCCTAAAGATCTCTCAGAAGTTAACTAGTGTCTTCCTCCACACCCTGAAATCAGTGGTCATCCTTTTCAATTTAATAATTTAATTTAACAATATGAACTTTGACTTCAGCCTAGCTATTCTTCTCTGGAGTGAAAGCTACCCATTCCATGTACTATAAAAAGATTGCATAATTTGGATTTGGAGGTGCAATAGGAAATTATTTGATTCCAAGTAACCTCCTTGATTACTAGCAAGATACTATAGTGTTAGCATACCTGTGTTTGCTATTCTGAGGCAGAAAGCCAGAGCTGGGCTCAGCTATCCCATAATTCAGACAAGGGAACCAAATGAAGTACTTTCTTTTGTTTGTTTTTTATTTGGTTATTCACTCATTTAGAAGTTGGTTCTTTATACTGCTCTTTCTTTCTTCTAGTAGTCTGTTCTCTTAGTGTTTCCAATTAACTAATTCAAGACCCAGATTCAAACACAGCAGAGTGTGTGATCTCTGTCGAGTGTCCTCTGAAGCAGAACCATAAATTCCACCGCTATTTCTTCCCCTTGTTTAAGTTGGTCATTTACTAAAACTATCCTATAATTAGTGATAGTAATGAGAAACAATAGCTTTATTTACTCTTAACATCTTTGAGTTGATTATTTAATATTAACTAACTGCTATCCTAAACAAGTAAAAGAAATAATTTCCCTGCTATGTATGAAACATGTGATGCTTATTATATTTAATCTTCCAAGCAAATTGGCCAGAAATGTTATAATCTTCATATTTTGCTCATGAATAAAGTTCTGCTTGGGGTAATTATATAATTTGTCTGAAATCACATGACTGATAGGTAGGTTCCTGAATCAGGACCAGAGCCAACGGTATCTGTATCCAATATGACAGTCTTCTTATTGTAGTGCAACTAATCCATAAGTTTCATTAAGAAAAATATTAAGGGGGTCGGGAAGTAACACAGTGGGTTAAGCACACATGGCATGAAGTGCAGGGAATGGCATAAGGATCCTGGTTTGAGCCCTCAGCTCCCCACCTGCAGGTAGGTCACTTCATGGGAGGTGAAGCAGGTCTGCAGGTATCTGTCTTTCTCTCCCCCTCTCTGTCTCTCCTTCTCTCTTAATTTCTCTGTCTTATCCAACAACATTGACAACAATAATAATAATGACAACAAAATGGGAAAAAATGGTCTCCAGGAGCAGTGGATTTGTAGTGCAGGCACCAAGCCCCAGCAATAACCCTGGAGGCAAAAAGAAGAAGAAGGAGAAGAAGGAGGAGGAGGAGGAGAAGGAGAAGGAAAAAGAAAAATATTAAAATAATTCTGAGAGAATGGACTTAGGGTAGGAATGTTGATTTTCAATTGATATGTAATAAATTCTCACAAATGTAAATCTAATTCAAAACTCTTGATACTGTAGTCTACAGCCTAGAAATCCACATAAGGTCATCTGGGTCTTCTGCTCAGGATCTTACCAGGTCCCTGGCTCTTTTTTTGTCAGCTTCTAAAGTCACACCTATTTCTTTTCATATGATCTCCACTTTTTTTTAAATCAACAACTATATTGTAAATCTTTCCTATGTCCTAGTGCCTCTACTTTTATTTTCTGCTACTTTTCTATGAATTCCCCTATTATCTCAAGACAGAGCAAGCTCACTGCTTCCAAAGGTTTATGTGATTACAGAGGAGCCACCCAGGATAACCTTCCCAGCTTAAAGTCAACAGGGCCATGCAACATAGTGTCACCATAGGAATAAGGTGTCATCATATTCACAAGTTTCAAGATTAGGACAGGATATCACTGGAAAGCCATTTTAGAAAGTCTACCATCTATGACGTTTAGGTTCTGTGGAAGCCTAAAGTTATAGGGGTTCTCTGTGGGAAAGGAAAACTGGATGGAGAAAAGTCCCCTCCCAAGTCCACAAACATTCAGAAAGCACTATGGGACAGTGGTTCAAAGGGAAAGGACATTGACAGGAAGGAAGAAGAAGAGGAAGAGGAAGAGGAAGAGGAAGAGGAAGAAGAAGATGATGATGATGATGATGATAAGGAAGAAGAAGATGTTTACTAAACAGAAACCAAAAAGTAGGCATAGAACAGATGTAAATAGGGATTAGTAATGGATTTTTTAAAGGACTAACAATTCTGCTCACCTGGGAGGGTGCCAGCTTTGCCATGTGAATGGCCCAGGTTCAAACCTGGTACCCATTGCACTGGAGGAAGTTTTGGTCCTGTGGTGTCTTTCTCTTTATTTAATCTGTCCATTTGTCTCTCCATATATCTGAAAAAGTTTGCTGGAAAAGTGAAGCCCTGGCTACAGTAACAATAAAAGACACACAGCAAAGCTAGGATTGATGGTTTCCTTTTTATATAAACATTGTGTATCTCCATGATTTAGAATACAGCCTCCATGAGTTCTGTGATTTTGCTCAACTTATTCGTACTTAGTGCACCAGCATCTAGGACACTCCTAGCAACTAGTAGATGTACAATGGACATTTACTTAATATACATATGTAATGACTAAGTGAAAAGAGAAACCCATGCCTTGGGAATATATGTTCTTTCCACAATGACACATACACATACACACACATACATGGCCCCTGTGACACAGGTTCCTTGTCACAAAAAACAGAAAGGGATACTTTTGAGACAGTATCCCATTTTTGCTCCTGGGGTTGCCTGGATCAGGCCACAGATTCATGACTTCTTAACTCGCTGGCTTAGTATCAAGAGGAGAGAAGCCTCAAGATTCAGATTTCCAAATGGGCCTGGCATGATATTAGATAAGTATCAACCTACACACACTTCCTCATCATCCTTCACTCAACACCTTTAGATAGAGGAGGTATCAGGTAAGTTCATTTGGAAATTGGACCTTTGAGAGGACAGGACGGGGTCCAAGAGATAGTGTCTTAAGTCAGATCACCTGCCAGTCTACTTATTTAGCACCAGAAGAAGCTCTCATTACTTTGCACAGACAACCTTGGGAAAGGGGTATCTTAGCTGTTTCCATTTTACATACAATGAAGCTGAACCTCATAGAGCAATAGCAGAACTTCACAAAGTCACTTAGAGACCAAAAAGCCTGAATCAGAACCTAAGTGTATATCTCTAAGGGCATGGATATTAGTGACAGATAACCCAGAAGGCTACCCCTACGAAGGCAGCTCTCTCCCCCACCCTGGGCTCTGTGAAGGGTAGGGCCATGTCCCCTCTCTCCTGCAGCCTGCCTATTCTGTCAGCCTGGGTCAGCCCAGGGTGGGGGGGTGGGGGACATTTCATGCTGCCTCCAACTGATATTGATGGTTGGAGTGACTATTGTAAATGCTACAGTGTTGTGTAATCAGTAGGAAAATGTGACTCTGTCCCTAGAGATGCTAATGGTATTTTGGAGAAAATCCTATTCTTGATCTTTCTGGGTCTGTTTGGTTGGAGTGTCTGGGTGATGGGGACAGGCTAGGGGGTCTGATCCATGGGGCTTGGCAGGTCACTTGCTGTTCTGATCTGCTCCTAGGAGAATGGGGTTGGAAGAGTGCTCATGATAAGAACACAGTTTGTATGTGTGTGTGTGTGTGTGTGTGTGTGAGAGAGAGAGAGAGAGAGAGAGAGAGAGAGAAATAGAGAGATGTGTCCTTGGAGGGTGGAGGGAAGTGCAGGGTTTAGAGCAAGGGACTCTCAAGTAACACTCTAGGCACAAATCTCAATTCTGTCACTCATATGGTCTCTCTCAGTGCATTTTCTCTGTTATAAAGTGCTAAGCTTCCTTAGTCTGTCCTGAGAACTAGGTGAAGAGATGTAAGAAAGCAGTACCAAGTGAAGTCAGGTCCACAGTTGATGCATGACAAACACGTCTTGAGTGAATGAACAGATGAATGTGCATGATGTGTGGAGGAGGGAGCATGGGAAGAGCACAGCACCGGCAATCTGCAGGCTTAGTTTGCAGTCCTGCTCATCACTTCTAACTGAGTGACCTTGGGCAAGTCACTTAACCTCTCTGAGCCTCAGTTAATAATAACAGTAATCCCTGCCTCTTGGGTTGTTGTGAGGCTTAAATGGCAGTACAGGGTGGAACTGCTCTGTCGATGGCAAGGCACTGTGCAAATGTTAGTTCTAATTATTGTCTACAATCCTGTCTGCTCCACAGGAGGTACATATATACGTGAGTGAGGGTAGGGGGAGATGCTGTGTGTGAGGGTGGCCCTGTGACCAGGCTGTGTGTGCGTGTGTATTGTGTGTGATTTGTTTGGAGAACTGGTGCCATTAGAAAAACCATCACCCCTCTAAGTTGTTCTTTCTTTTGCTAAACTCAACCTGCCAGGCTGACATCGGAAGCAGGAATTAGTGGGAAGTCTGGGGGGACGGGATTAGTGGCTGAACTTTCTATTCCTGGAGACCCTCTTTTCTCAGAAGGTCAAAGCAATTTCCATATATTATCCTGCTGGCAGCTTGGGAAGGTCAGGGAAATGGCAGACACATGACAGGCTTTCCTCATATGGAGAAACTAAGGCAGGAAGTACCGCCACCCAGACTGCTATAGCCCTGGTCCTACAGGAACTCTATCTGAAGGAGTCTGTAGCTGCCTTGGCTGCCTGGGCAGCCCCCGATGGAGCAGGCTGCAATGTCATTCATTTGGGTGCTTGCTGCAGCCCCCTCTGTAAAGCAAGAACATTCCCTGTCCCCTCCTCCTTTGCTTATTTTTCTGAGATCTAGCCATCACTCCCTAGACTCTGCCTTCCATGTCTCTGGGACAAGACCCAAATCTTCCCTGCTGTAACTTCTATCTCAGAACTGTGTGTCCCCACCAGAAGGGAAAGAGGCCCTGGATGATGAGGATGAACTGCAGAGCTCAATCCCAGCAGTTGCCAGATCCCTGAGGTGCCAGGCTTACAACTGATCCCAGGAGGATAAGATCCTCTAGCCCTCCCCCTTTCCAATCCTGTTGTAACAGCAGTTGCTATGTGACCTGATTAAGGCCCCTCCTGTGCCAGTGGGTACCAGTCTTTGTACTCTGCCCCCCCTTCCTGTCATCCCCCCTCATCTGCCAACAGCCCTAAGGTGTACCAACCTCCTAGTTTTACAAATTCACAACTGAAGCTCAGGGAGGTTAGATGGACTGACTGCCTGAGCTCTCATAGCTAATATAAAACTAAAATTTGACACCAAGTTGGGCTCCAAAGGCCTTTGCCTCCACCTTGATGGAAACCAGAACCCTAGCACCTGGAGCAGCATAGTGCAAGAGTGCAGGCCCAGCTTGGTGCTGGCTCCACTGCCTTCCAATGAGATGTCTTGGCCTGCCTCAGTGGCCCCCTAAGTGCATGAGGAGCATTTCCTGCCTGCCAGCCTCACTGGACTCCTGTGAAGATCAAGATCAGAGGTGGAAACACAAACACCTGAGCAACTGCGATAAGGCTGATAGATTGCTCACCGCGCTTTACAGCTTAACAAGTACAGAACACCGAAGATGCTTCCCTGTCTTGTCAAGGTGTGTTACCCTTTTCTGAGGCAACCTTCCCTGGCAAGTACAGCAAACTGAGGCAGAGGACATTGCGATTCGCGCCTCAGGCACGAGAGGGCGCCATGGGCCCACTTCGAGCCTGGGAGTCCAGCCTTGCAGACAGCTCTGCGCTGCGGCACCTCGCAGCCCTGAGAAGGGCCTAGGGAAGGTCCCCAGGGGAGGGGTGACTGAGAGTTACAGTCTGACTTGAAATCTGAATTCCCGGGAAGCAGCTGCTTCTACCCGCTGTGTGACCTCTAGCGAGCCACTTGACCTCTTTGAGTTTCATCTGCAACCATAGAAACATAACTGCCTCCCACACTGCCACTACAATCCTGCCCGCCCAGGGCTCCTCAAACCGCTGCACTAGGCCGCTGATTGAGTAGCAGTGCAAACTGCAAAGCCCCCCTTTCACGTGAAGAATTCACACCTCTCTCCCACTCCCCATCTGCAGGCCCTTCCTAGGGGCCTTGCTGGCTTCCGCATTCCTGTTGCCTGGACCCGCAGAGGAAGACTCAGAGGAGGGCGCTCTTTTGAGCAATGTAAGACTCCTCCTGGTGAAGTGAGCCGCGTAATGGCCTGGGCTCCAGCAGGTGCTCCCGGGGAACGCTGTCCTCTGTGGAGAGAGCCTCCAGGCATCTCAGCTGACACTTCTGCTGATGCTCAGGACACAGAAGCAACTGCAGACAGTGAAGGACACAAATGTTTGGACCGGTTCGGCCCCAAGCTCGCTCTGCGCAAAGGCATGGGGTGTGCGAATTCCAGTTCCATTCAGCTTCTAATCCGCTGAGATGCGCCAGCCCAGGCTATTCTGGGCCGCAGCACTTGCCCGCTGGTGCCCCGGGGACCTCCCCGGCGTCCAGTGGGCGCACCCCTGCTCCCTCGCCCCCTGGGCTCACCGCCTGTGAGCCCTTTCCCCACCCCCCAGCCCGAGCTGCCCTGACAAGATCGCAGGGGTCAGCCAGGGAGGGGTGGCCCTCCTGGCCCCTCGCCCGCGCCCTCCGCCATGGCTGTTTGCACACATTGTAATTAGCTCTAATTACCTCGGGCTTTCAGTTCAGGGACTCCCGGCGGGAGAGCCGCGCACTGGAGGTGAGCCCGACCAGAGCTGCCGCAGCCCCTCGCCGCTGGAGCCTTTCTGTGCTGGGAGCCGGCGCAGAGGCTCTACCCGAGCTCTCCCCCGTCCCTGGGGTGGGGGTACCTGCTTGACCACCATGCTGGCATGTATCCGAGGCCATGTCTACACTTGAGCGTTTGATGACACCGATGGAGAAGGTTCCAGAGAACCTGGCTGCAGGAGAGAAGCAAAGGGGGCTGTGCAACTAAAGAAGCGTCCACGGTGTGAGGGCCACGAAATGACTCTCAGCTGCGAAGGGGGCAGGGTACGCCAGCACCTGGAGCTCTCAGTCTGACATAAACAGGAGGCCCCCACCCCACCCCACCCCACCCCACCCCAGCCCAGCCCCACCATCCTGGCACCACCCCAGTGGAAAATTCCTGGGACTTTCTCTTCTTTCTTTCTTTCTTTCTTTCTTTCTTTCTTTTTCTTTCTTTCTTTCTTTCTTTCTTTCCCTTCCTTCCCTCCTTCTTTTTCTCCTCTATCACCTCCTCCTCCTCCTCCTCCCCCTCCCCCTCCTGCTCCCTGTCTTTCTTTTTACCATAGCACTGCTCAGCTCTGGCTTAGGGTGGTGAGGGAGATTGAACCTGGGACTTTGGAACCTCAGGGATGAGAACCTCTTCATTATCCCTATTTTGCTATCCACCCACCATCCCTGGGACTTCTGTAACCGTCCAGCAGGGGTGTCCTCCGAGGAGGCCCCCATCCATTTTGACCCTCCGCCAGCACCAAAGAGTACAGGGCTCCATGGAGAGCACGGAAAGGAGGTGAAAGCAGTCTCAGCCTCCTGGCGGAACGGAATCAGTGGCCCGAAGGTGGGGGCACGGGAGAGGGAGCCCTCCAGCCCACTCCAGGTCCTTTCTCTGACTGCCACTCCTGGCACCTGAAGACCCAAGTCATATCTACTCAATCCCTCAGCCTTCTCCCAGATCAGTTCAGCCTCTGCCTTACTGGAAGGAGCCAGAGAGATTGGGAGAGCAAATGCAGCCCTTAAGGACCTAGCTGGGGAGGGTGGGAACCTGCCGGCCTCCAGGGAGAAGGAATTCTCAGCACACACCCCGTCCCTGCTGTCTGGAGTTGCCTTCATTCCACCATTTGAGTGGGCCCCCCCGGTGGGCCCCCCCACCTCCACCCACCCTCCCCATTCCAGGGTTCTTTGTGTATCTCTTTCCTGGGTCCTGAGCACCCTCTCCATGTCTGTTCTTTTCTGCTCTCTCACCCTGTTTACTCTGTCCCTTCAATCTCTCTGTGCCTTTGCCTCTGTCTCTGTCTCTCCTTGGATTTCTGCCCGAGAAGCTTCCTATCCACCCACCCCACCCCCTTTCCCCCGCCCCCGCAAAGGAACACACACCGGCAGAATCCGCCTTTTCAATAAAAAACGACAACTGGGAAACAGAGTGAATTAAAAAGCATTAACTTAAAAACAATCCATGTGTCTGCAAATGCGTTCCAAATGGCAGCCCTTCGGCAGGGGTTGGGGGCGAGGAGGGGGAGTGGTGTCAGCCACATGTTCTGGAGCACCAGACACAAAATGTAGGGACTCAGCGGGTGGTGGGAGATCCCTCCCACTAGCCACCTGGGATGACAGAGTCTCCGGGAGGGGTCTACTTCTATGCTTGTTTTTGTGGTCCCCCACCACCACCACCTGGTTCCCTGAGTGCTTCTGGGATTCTAGTATCTGCTGATTTCTCCTACTCCCCCAGTGCCTACAATCCTCCCTTTGATGACCCCCCCATCCCTGGATTCCATCCTCTTCTCCCCACCCCCAGGCTGTGACCCCCATACTACTTCTGGCACCAGGTCCTGCCCTACCCCACCCCCATTCTGCCCTCCTGGCCCCAGACCACCCAGCAGTCCTGGCTCAGGGAGAAGTGGTTAGAACAAAAGCTTTCCTTGGCCTGAAGAGAGTCTCCAGAGAGCTGCTTGCAGAAGGGCGCTCCCAGTCCTTGTACCTGCATCTGTTCACTCCTACCAGATGTGAATCAAAAGTTGTGTCTCTGAAGGCCTCCTTCTCCCCAAATGTGTGTCTGCAGGCTGCTGTCCTCCAGTGCCCTTCACCAAGAGTGGGGAACTCTTCTTCAACCTATTGTTTGTCATGCCACCAACCTTACTATCCTCCACAACCCTTCTTCACCCCTCTCCCTGGGAAATCGAAGGATTGGAGTACATCAATCAGGGCATAATTAGAGAAGATGGAACTGGGCGGGGAGCCCAGATTTCTCCTGCCCCCTCAGTGTCTTCTCATGTGGAAAGGAAATCCTGGGTCCATAAACCAGATGAGCAGAACCTCTGGGTTCTTGGTCTTGTCCTGCTGCTACTAGTGATTTATGATTATAATTACCATAATATTAATAGTCTATATTGACTAGCCTTTACTGAGTTCCTACTGTGTGCTTTCCACTAGGTCACAGAAATTGATTATCACTATAGGACTGTAAGCAGCAGCTTGCCCTCTCTAAGCCTCAGTTTCCCTGTCTGTGGCAGGAAGACTGGGAGTCTCTAGTTTAGACAGTGAATCTGAAACATCTGTGGTTGAAGCTAAAGTTGGGAAAGTTATATATTTGTCATCATTGTGCCTGACTGACTAATGAAGACACAAGAAAACTAACCAGGAAAAAATTGGTTCTGAATTAATTTATATCATTGAAATAACATAACAAAACAAAAGACTCCTCACTTAAAAAAAAACTTTTTAAAAACATTTTCATCTTTATTTATTTATTGGATAGAGACTGTCAGAAATTGAGAGGGAAGAGGGTGGTAGAGAGAGAGAGAGAGAGAGATTACCTGCAGACCTGCTTCACCACTCATGAAGCTTTCCCCCTGCAGGTGGGGACTGGAGGCTCAAACCCTGATCCTTTCACACTGTAACATGTGCACTCAACTAAGTGCACCACTGCCCCCCCCCAAATAACCTCAGAACTCTTAGCATTCTCAGCTCATTGAATTGTTCTCCCTTCTAACCATCAGCAATGAGCTGTTTCATTTTATTTTTACTTCTACTGATTTAAAAAAAATGTTTCAAGTTTATTATAGAAGAGAGTCTTTGAAAATTCACCTGTCTGGGGCAAACCACTCACTATGCATATTTATTATACAAAGTTCCCTGGTGACTCTAATAGGAGAATTCTGATTGTACATGATTTCTAAATCTGATATTAGATATCTGATATGTTGTCTGATATATTATTCTGTGGTTCTGTATCTGATTCTGTTTTGCTTTTGTTTTATTTGATCAGAGAACCACTTAGCTCTGACTATTGGTGGTACCATATGTCGAACCTAGGACCTCTCACATGCAGGCTTTTTGTGCTCTCCCTACACTATCTCTCTGGCCCTCTCATATTTGATTCTAATAGGAACCTCTGCTTGAGAAGCACTGATGTTGGGTTCTGAGAATGTTTGTTTCTCTAGATTTATTATATAGCTGTTTCTCTGTCTCCACGTATGCTCTTACCCATCTGTTCCTGGGAGCCTGTGCAGGTATATCTACCACACCTACATAAAGTGTGCCTGTGTGTACATATACATGTGAATGTACAGTATGTCTCTTGGTGCTTGTATTGATGAGAAGGGATATGCTGAATGAGGGCTATCCTTTTCTGTGCATATGTCTCCTAGGGTGGTGTCTATGTACCTGGAATGAGTTTATAGGGCTGTGACTTTTTGTCACATGCATGTAAATGGTGAGCTGCTTCATACCTGGGTCCGGGTGTGTCCTGTGTGCCTGCCTTGGGAAGCGTGCTTTTTTCTGAGATCTCCAGCAAGGTAGGGGTATATGTGAAAAGGGAGCTCCATCCAAAGCCCTGAAATGGCAGGTGAGCAGTCTCCAGTCTCCAAAGCTAGCAGGCAAAAAGTCATGCATATACATTCTGGGGGTTGGGGGTGAGGGAGAACAGATTTTAAGCACAAACACAGATTTCTGTGCTGAGCATTCTAATTCTACAAATCAAGTAGAGATCCCTGACAGATGTCTGCTAATTAACCACCCTTGGGGGAGGGGGGGTTGCCTGTGTTTGGAGTGGATAATGTGTTTGCCTGTTTCTGTGGGATTCTTGACCAACTGGATGTCCCCTCCCTCTCTCCCTCCCTCTCCCGTGGGTCCGTCCCCCTGCTCCCCCCCCAGCTGAGAAAGATGGTGCAGTATTTGGCTCTGATAGATAAGCCTTTTCAAACAGTCCAATTGCTAAGCAAATGTCATTTGGGTTGGAACTTGGAATGCTATAAATTAAGTAAATGGTTCATTTGAATAGATGGAGATAGGTTCCATGCTGAAATGAAGACAAGCTAATAAAGTTCCCCACAACAGCAAGGATAAACTCCATACCCTTTTCCCCAGGCAAGATATGCTCTCAGGAACTGTGGCTCCTCAGTCAAAGAGGATAAATCCTCAGATACTAGCAACTAAGGAGCTCAGTCAGGCTTAGAAGATCCCCTATCTCAGGGTCTCTGGGCCCCTCTGCCCAAATCTCTTCAACAGCTGCAGTGGGGTGGTAGCAGCAAAAGCCTACTAGCCCAGACTGAGAGGTAGTCTCTTACTGTATCCTAGTCATGACTTTCTACGCTTATGGATACTTATATATCCATGCTGCCCACGAGTACACTCACACCTGCAGCCTGAGCCCGTGCTAGACTCTTGTGTACACAAAGGCTTAGACACATAGGCATATACAAAAGCTTATAATCACCCATTCTGAGGGCCAGGCCATGGCATACCCAGTAGAGAGCACATGTTACCATATTCAAGACCTAGGTTTAAGCCCGGGATCCTCACCTATTGGGGAGGGAAATTTCACATGTGGTGGAGCAGTGCTACATTTCTCTCTCTCTCTCTCTCTCTCTCTCTCTCTCTCTCTCTTTCTCTCTCTCTCTCTCTCTCTTTCTCTCTCTCTTTCTCTTTCTCTCTCTCTCTTTTTCCCTCTCTCCCTCCTTTCCTCACTCCCTTCCCCCCCTCCCTCCCCTTCCATCAAAACAGAAAGAAAAAGGAAAATAAATGGTTACTGGGAATAGTGGAGCCATGTAAGCATCAAGATCCAGCAATAACCTAAGTAGCAAAGACAGAAGCAAAAGCACCCCATCATTGTTCTGTTTTTATTTGTGATACACAGTAGACATTAACACACAGGTTCACAAACAGATCCAGCTATGAATTATACAGATATCACTGTGATGGACTAAATAATTGCACCCTCTCCCCAAGCTCGCATATTAAAGGTCCAAAGTGATGCTGTTACTAGGAGGTGAGGCCTTTGGGAAGTAGATAGGTTTAGATGTTGTCATGAGGGTAGGGATGGGGATTTGTAACCTTTAGGAAAAGAGATACTAGAGCAAGGGATATCATATAGTGGTTATGCAAAATGACTTTCTTTTTTCTTTCTAAATATTTATTTTATTTATTCCCTTTGTTGTCCTTGTTGTTTTATTGTTGTAGTTATTATTGTTGTCATCATTGTTGGATAGGACAGAGAGAAATGGAGAGAGGAGGGGAAGACAGAGAGGGGGAGAGAAAGAGACACCTGCAGACCTGCTTCACCACCTGTGAAGCGACTCCCCTGCAGGTGGGGAGCTGGGTGCTTGAACCAGGATCCTTACTCTGGTCCTTGCACTTTGCACCACCTGTGCTTAACCCACTGCACTATCTCCTGATTCCTTTTTTTTTTTTTTTTTGCAAAACGACTTTCATACTTCAGGCTCCAAAGTCCCAGGTTCAATACTCTGCACCACCATTGAACAGTGTTCTGGTTAAATAGATATAGATAAAGATAGATTTATCTGTAGCCTGTGTCTGTTTATGTGTTTGCTTTTTAATTTTTAATTTTATTGGCAATTTAATATTGATTTACAAAATTACAAGACAACAGGGGCATAATTCCACACTGTCCCCACCACCAGCATTCTGTGTCCCATTCCCCCGAGTGGAAGCTACAGTAGTTCTCATATGGGTGTAGATATAGGTTAACTAATATTTTGACAGCCATCTGTCTATATTTGTATACATTTTACATTTTTTTCTTTTAAAAATATTTATTTATCTATTCCCATTTGTTGCCCTTGTTGTTTTATTGTTGTAGTTATTGATGTCATTGTTGTTGGATAGGAGAGAGAGAAATGGAGAGAGGAGGGGAATACAGAGAGGGGGAGAGAAAGATAGACACCTGCAGACCTGCTTCACCACTTATGAAGTGACTCCCTTGCAGGTGGGAAGCCGGGGGCTCAAACAGAGATCTTTCCACCGGTTTTTGCACTTTGTGCCACGTTCGATTAACCCACTGTGCTACCACCCAACTCCCAACATTTTCTATTTTTTCTATGGTCCCATTTTCTCTTCCTTTCCAATTCACACATACATCTATTACTACATCCAAATGTCTCTCTCTTTTCCTTTTCTCTCTGGGTCCTAATGAAGTTGGAGCTCAGAGCCTTCTGGTAATCTTCCTCTAACACTTCTCTCCCACTGGGAGTATGGACCAAAATTCTTTATGGGGTGCAGAAGGTGGGTGCTCTGGCTTCCACATTTATTTCTCCAGTGGACACGGATGTTAGCAGGTCGATCCATATCCCAGGCCTTTTTCTGTTTTTCCCTAGTGGGGTAGGGTTCTGGAGAAGTGAGGTTCCAGGACACATTGGTGAGGTCACCTGGTGGATCTGCTTTTTAAAAGAGACGCTAGAGGGCTCCCTCTTTGTTCCTCTCTTTCTTCTATGTGAGGATGTAGCCAAAGGTGACTGCTTGTAAGTCAGGACAACAGCCCTTACCAGGAGCCATTTTTGAAGACACCTGGATCATAGACTTCCTAGCCTTCTGTGAAGAAATAAAATCTGTTACTTAAGCTACCCAACTCAACCTATGATACTTTGTTATAGCAACCAAAGCAGACTAGTGCAGACATCAGCTAGGATTATACTTGCACACACTTGCAAATATTGATTTGCAGTATTGATTTTATGGCCAATAAAAAATATATTGGTGCACACCTGAGGAGAGAGAATCATGTCCCATGTGTGCCACTCCTGCCATTTCTCCTGGTTATCACTTGGTGACTTCTTACAGTGCTGGTTCACAGGCTTGTTCTCACGTTATTTTCAAGTTAACCCCAAGAGGGAGGCATTTATCATTTCCATTTTTCCAGAGGTGAAAACTCAAGTAAAATGCTCAGAGTTGGTAGCATGACTAAGTGGTACAATTAGGGTTTGAACTGAAGAGGGGGTCAGGTGTCCTAACTCCAATGTGCATTCTTGGTAGGGAGAACAAGTGGCCTGGGACTGGAGGCAAGGGAAGAGAAGCCCCATCTCCCACCCCAGAGTCCACAGAGAACAATCCTACAAGGCCAATGGCCAAAGCCCCCATCTCTCTAGCACCTTATACTTCAGTCACCAGCATCTGTTGATTGGGTGCAGCTATCTCTCAGAGCTTGTCAGGTCTTTTCAGGCCACAGAGCCACAGGTGTCCCTGAGACTGTAAAATATCAATTTTCAGATGGCCTGAGAGGTGGCACAGTGGATAAAATCTTGGACTTTCCAGCACTGAGGTCCCAAGTTCAATCCTTGAATCCTTGGTGTCACATGTGCCAGAGTGCTTTGGTTCTCTCTCTCTCTCTCTCTCTCTCTCTCTCTCACACACACACACACACACACACTTTCTCTTGCATCAGTAGATAAATCTTTTTAAAAAATAAGCTTGCTACTTTTGTTCAAAATTATAACCCTGATCAGGGTAATAATATAAACCGCTTTCAATATATGTCCATCTTAACTGAGAGGCTCAGCTCCAGCATTGACCATACAAGGCTATTTTGTTCTCAGTACAAAGTCACTTTTCAGGTTAATGCAGCTCCCCACTTTTAATTAATAACAAGGCCATTTGCAAATGCTTTCAGACCCAGTTGCTCTCATGTTTATCGAGGCTGAGGGTGATTTCTGGTGGCTCAGGCTGCCCCTCCTGGACTTCAGCATCCATCTCTCCTAAAGTTCCTCATGTTCCTTCAGAGCCATTTTGAGGTTATTCTGGAAACTTCATGCTCCCTGAGCTGGGGAAGGGCCTAGAGCAGGGCCCACAAAATATGCCACACTCTCTCAGTCCTGGGCCAAGACCCTGGTTGGCTCCCCCTGAAGAAAAATGAAGGTCCTCCTGACAGGCAAGCATAAATATTTTCTTTCCCAGCCTGGTTCACATGGGGACATTTGCTGTTAATAAAGTGGCAGCTAGCTATCTGGGAGTGTCTGATCGTGGTCTTCCCTGGCAGGGAGCGCCTCATCCATCTCTGTCTGCACGCTGTCAGATGACAAGGCAGCGCTGGCCGGCATCCTCCTAGAATGTGCCACAGAGGGCAGAAAGCAGGCTGGGAGCTTTGGCCACATCAGCTTCTCTTCGGCATCTGGAGGGGTTGGGAGCAGCGGCCTGGGTTTGCTGCTCTTGGCAAGCACACCCATCAGGAGTGTGGCTGTGGATGCTGGGTGAGGCTATTTACTTAAGCCCCATGGGCGGCCAGCAGTGGACTTTATTTATGGGGCATGCAGAGTGCTGGAGCAGGCCAGGTCCTCTCACTCTGAAAGGTGCTCAGACCAGAAAGGGCAACACAACGTCATGGGAAGTTGTGCTTTTTCTTTGTGGCCTGTTGGCCTGGAAATGGGGCTGTAAGGGCCGGAAAAGTTTTGAAATAACATTTCAGACAGGAGGCCCTCCTCCCCTCCCCCATATCCCCCACCTGGAAATAGGTGTCAGAATGGAAAACAGGGCATCTCTCCTCACCACTCATCACCAGGCAGGGATATTTGAAATGAAAACAAAACAAACAAACAAAAAATCCTCTTTAAAGGAAAACGTGTTCTCCAATGGACTATGAATTCTCTCCTTGCCTTCCAAGTCCACAAAAGGCGGTATGAAGTTTCCTTCCCTTCACAGTTTAGAACTAGAAACTGCTCTGGAAACAGGCAGGAGCTCATATTTGAGTTGACTGTCACCAGCCTCTGGGGCAAGAGGATTGCTCTGAGGCAAACTTGCATTTGATCAACAAGTGTTTGCTGAATGCCAGACCTCCAAGATCATGGAGGCCTTGCTTCTAGTCTTTGCATTATTTGGTTGCCTTGGGAAAGTTACTCAACCTTTCTGTGTTTTGGTTTTTCCCCTACATAAGATGGGCACAGTGAGACATTTCCAGGACTATTAAGAGGATTCTAATGTTGTGGTATATTATACCAAAGCAAAGGACTCTGAGGAAAGAAGGGAGGGAGCTGGGGTGGGGGGCTTTGGGAATCCTGGTGCATGACATGGTAATGGGTTTAATTAGGAGATGATAGTGTTCTGCAAACATCTATCATGGGGAGAGGAGAAACTGTATCCATGTGTCACCAACTGTACTATAAACAATTAAGCCCCTTTAACTAGAAGAATTTATTCCTGGGCCTAGGTACCTAAAAGACAACAGATCCTCTGGCTAGTCATAAAGAGTAAACACCAAAGGTTGATACAGTATGGAAAGCTATACATCTATTTTTTCAATGTAAACACATGCAGTTAACAAGCACCTCCATAATTGTCATATCATTTTTTTAATTGAGGGGATAATGGATTACAGTAAATACTGTTGTTCATTTGACTTTCATATGCAACCTAGCACATAAACAGGAGGGGACCAGAGAAACAGCTCACTTGGATGGTGGCATGCCTGAGACCCAGGTTCAAGTTCACTGCACTAAAGGAAGCTTCAATGCTATGTCTCTTTCATTTTCTCTGCATGTCTCTTGAAAGAAGGAAGGAAGGAAAGAGAGAGAGAAAGAGGAAGAGAGAGACAAAGAGGGAGAGGAAGAAAGGAAAAGAGAAAGAACAAGAAAAGGGAGAAAGAGGAAGAGAGGGAGGAAGGGGAAAAAAAGAAAAGGAGAAATTAAAATAAGCAGGAAGAAATATAATTCCCATTCTGCACATGAAGAAGCTGAAACAAAGTGACTTTTCCCAATGTCACACCTCTATTAAGACCTTTAGAAGAGCCCCTTAATCAAATCTCCACACAGTCAAGAACACAAAGTCCTTGTACATTGGAGCGGATGTCCTGCATATAAAAGGTAGTAAGTGGTCTCTGTAGCTGAGATGAGTCACAGGAAGTTAGATCAGCCCACCCCTAGGGTGACCTGTGAGTTTTTACAACAGGAAATAATTTGGGGGAATCCAAGCTCAATGTGGGACCAGAGTCTGGGCCCAGTGGAGGTAAAAATCAGAGTCCAAGCCTCCTGAGCCCAACCAAAGCCACTGCCAGTACACCTGCCCTGTCATTGACCTTATATATGCATCCCCCTTTCAGTAGTGATGGGACAAGAAAGAGATGACCTCCCAGGCTCCTCTTGGTGCCTGGGCTGCTGTGATCAGATCTGAGCTCAGGATGTGAGGGTGGAGAGTGAGCACAGGAAATTCCAGGGTTCCAGAGGTTGGGGCAGACCCTGTGGGCGAGCCAGAGGTCACCCTTCACCCCCTTTCCTTCATCCCCCTCCACTTCCTCCTTTCCAGCTTGTGGGTCTCTCCCATTTCCAGATTTTGTTGACTTTTGAATTTACAAGGTGTGCAGTGCCAAGGCCCCAGGATGATTGCACACCTGGACCCGCCTTGGGAAAGCATCCTCCTTACCCCATCCCAGCAGCAGTGTGTGAAGGGGGCTGGAGCACAGGATGCCACCTCTCTGCAAGCAAGAGGAGAGCCAAGTCAAGGATGAGGCCAAAGCTGGAAAGAAAAGGGGGTGGGATCTGAGCTCAATTTGGTGGTTGTGTTTAATAACTCTCATTCTTTCACGCTGCATCTAACACTGACGGTCACAGCTCAGGCTAGGGTGAGGAGATTTATAGTATTTGCTCAGTTTATTAGCTCCTTGGAAGAGGATATGAGGGCCCAAGTAGTTTTCTGCTCGAAGAAAAGTCAAGATTTATGATTTCCAGAAAGCCCCAAGGTTACCAGGCTGGGCAGAACCAGCTTTCTAGGTTTAAATGGGAGGGTCTGGAGGTCAGAGAAACTTCAGGCCCTTGGTGGGAGCCAGTCTTCAGATGCTTTCTCTCCTATTACCTTGCATGATTCTCGGGAACCATGATGCTAATGGCCTTAACCCCCTCCTCCACTACTAACTAATGGGGAACCTGAGTCTGGAAGAGCTGCTGGGCCAGTCCAAGGCAGACAGAGTTAACATCAGAGAATGAAAGTCAGCTGCTCCCAGCCAGGTCTCTGTGGCGGCTTTTGAAGCCAGTCATGAAATGCTTGCTTGCATCACAGGGCTCAGACCTCCATTCTCCTCTGTGTCACCCCCTGCAGATCTGGGACTATAGTCACCCACCCATGCTCATCCAGATGGCCCAGGTGGCCCCTCCTGCACCACCATGTGGCCACACCAAGGGTGCTTGACCTTCCAGGGAATGCCAACCCCCACCACTCCAGTGGACACTGGCCCTGGCCAAGTGGCTCTGGACACAAATGTTTCATTGACAACCCTACTTTACAAACACAAGAGGCTGGTTCCTGACATGGCCTTCCAGTTCTTCCATAGCCTCTTGGAGCAGGGCAAATTTTATTTCTGGGCTTAATTAGGGGACATGCCATAAATATTCATGGAGCAAAATGAGTCCTGGCTCACAAGTGCAGCTGCTTCCCACTTGGGGGAAATTAACATTGTTTTCCAGTCCTGAGTAATGAGGCTTTGCTGCTGGAGAGGGGAGCCTTTTCAACAGCCTCTCTAGAACAGAAAGGGGAGCCTCACTCAGAGGCACCCCCTACCCCACCTCAGGGAACAGTCCTGGTCTTCCCAGTCCCTATGGTCAGTCCAAATGGGGGAAGGGGTGCAAGGCAGGGCTCTTCTGAGTCTCAGCACTGCAGGGAGACCCCTCCAGGGTGCCAGCAAAGCACAAGGTACAGGAGTTGTATCTGGAGATCAGGAGGCCACAAACTGGAGCCTTGGGGCCAAGTCCACCTGAAGCCTGTGTTTTGTAAATTGCGTTTTACTGGAACACAGCCACACCCATTCATTTAGTTACTGGCTGGAATAGCAGTCTTGGCTAGTTGTGACAGAGACTTTGTGGCCGCCAAAGTCTACTTACTGTTTTCTTTTTTTTTTTTAATTTCTTTATTGGGGGATTAATGTTTTACAGTCAACAGTAAATACAACAGTTTGTACATGCATAACATTTCTCAGTTTTCCACATAACAATACAACCCCCACTAGGTCCTCTGTCATCCTTTCCCAGGGCCTGTACTCTCCCCCTTCAACCAAGCCACTGTTTTCCTTTTTAAATATTTTATTGGTTTATTTTTAAATGAAAGATACAGAGAATACTGCTCAACTTTGGCTTATGGTGACGCTAGGAATTGAATCTGGGACCTCAGAACCATGAGTATGAGTCTTTTAACCATGAAAGATTATTATGAAAGGCAGAGGAGCTAGGTGGTGGTATACCTGGTTAAGAGCACACATTACAGTGTGCAAGGACCCGGGGTTCAAGCCCCTAATCCCCACCTGTAGAGGGAAAGCTTCACTAGTGGTGAAGCAGAGATGCAGGTATCTCTCTGTCTCTTTCTCTCTCTATCTCCCCCTCCTCTCTCAGTTTCTTTCTGTCCCTATCTAGTAATAAGTAAATTTAAAAAAAATAAAATTGTTTCTTTAAACATATATATATATATATATATATATATATATATATATATATATATCACTATTTTTTTAAAAGAAAGAAAGGCTACTATGCTTTCTTCATGGCCCCCAAAGTCTACTTATTACTTGACCTTTTACAGGAAGCTTAAGCCATCTCCAGCTCTAAAAACCTCTCTTCTTAGACACTAGTTATAATTGATTAAAGTTCCATAATCTCCAATTCCCTGAAATCATAGGCACATGGAGCAGTTTTATGTTTGTGTTGGTCTTAGATTTGTCTGTGCACAGACTCCAGGTACAGAGTCCAATCTCAGCTCCACCAAGTCTTCAGTTATACAACTGAAGAACTTTTTTCATTGCCTCTAAATTGAGGGTAGTAACAGGACTGATCTCACAGAGACATTGTGAAAATAAAATGAATGCATATCTGTAAAAACCTTTAGAAAATATTTGGCCGAGAAAAACATTATGCAAGCATTCTGTTAAGTTAGAGGACTCAATATCCTGTGATTTCAGAATCCTCAGATTCTGTTTCAGGCACTGCTTGAGGAAGTCACATGTTTCTGACACTGTGTTAAATGTTTTACATACCATTTTCTCATTTGGTCTACAGAATAGTTCTCTGAAGTGGAAATTGCTGCCAGTTTCATATGAGGAAACCAGGGCTTTACAGAGGTTAGGAGACTAACCCAAAATTCCACAGGGGAGAACTGTGTGAAGCTGAAACTGGAGCCCAGGTACTCCTGATTCTAAACCAGGTTTCTCAGACACTGCCCTCTCACTTAGTGCCCTGCCCCTCTTGTGTACCTGTCACAGGGTCCTCTAGCTGCTATTGCTGTGACAGGGAGCTCACTCCCTCAGGAGACAGCTGGCAGTGTTGAAGGACTCATAATGGAATCTACTCTTGGTCTTAGTTCTTTTTTTTTTTCCATTTATCTATTCATTCATTAAGCATAAGGTTTTTCTTTTTTATTTTATTTAATTTTTTTTATTTGTAAAATGGAAATATTGACAAGACCATAGGAGAAGAGGGATACAACTCCACACAATTCCCACCACCAAAATTCTGTATCCCATCCCCTCCCCTGATAGCTTTCATATTCTTTATCCCTCTGGGAGTATGGACCCAGGATCATTATGGAGTACAGAAGGTGGAAGGTTCCGCTTCTGTAATTGCTTCCCCGCTGAACATGGGTGTTGGCAGGTTGACCCATAACTCCCAGCCTGTCTCGCTCTCTCTTTCCCTGGCAGGGAAGGGCTCTGGAAAGGAGGGGCCCAGGACCCATTGGTGAGGTCATTTGCCCAGGGAAGTCAGGATGGCATCATGGTAGCATCTGGAACCTGGTGGCTGAAAAAGAGCTCAGATATATAACAGAAAAAATTGTTAACTAATCATGAACCTAAAAGCAAGGATATTGCAGATGAAGATTTGGGGTCTCCATTTTGGAGAAAGCTAGTAGGTCTATTTTAGGTATATTTCAAGGGGCCCATGACTTTACTAGTTTTTGCCTGAGCCTGGCATCTGATATGCAGGTGGACCCAGGTTATTGTCTAGGGAGATGGTACCAGAGTTGGAAAAGGACTAGAAAGCTGGATCAGGGAAGATAGTAGCTCCCAAATATGGGAAAAATATCTGAATATTGTTAACTGTAAATGCCATTGATTTGTTCTGTCTACGCTTAGCTTGAAAAAGACCAGGTGGGAAAATGCAGTCACTTCTGAGAGCATCTCCCGGCTTGCTAGGAGCCAGCAGCAGTCTTGGCTTCATGCATTTGTAACAAACTAAACCTTTGTGGGAAGGCTAAGCTCCACAGCTTCCAACAGAGAATTCTTCTAGAAAGTCCTTGGTGTTAACAAGCCGTCAGAACTTCCCTTTCTCCTGAAAGACCCTCAGTTTCTGCCTGAACCATACCTCAATGGGATCGACATCTTACTCTAGTGGGAATCTTATTATAATAACATGAGGATTCTCTAACCCTGTGTTCTTTCTGTTCACTCTCAATGCATTCACAAGTCCAGTCTCTCCTGTGACATAGCTGTGCTCAGCAAAGCTTACTCTTCTCCCATTAGCATTCTCCATAGGAGAACGAAGGCATTGCCCTTCCAAGGTGGAAGATGAAGCTCTTGAGCAGGAATAATGTGAAGAAGGAAGAAGCTACTGCTCAAACTTGCCTTGTACATAGGTATTGTGCAAAAAAAAAAAAAAAAAAAAAAAAACTGCTCAACTGCTGCCATTTAATCCAGGCAGTGTAGGGAAAACCCCACAGTAGAGAGGAGGGAACTATGATCTGAGGGTATCTGGCTGCTCTGAGTTACACTATAAAGAGGAAAGTAAGAAGGAGGACATTGCATGAACATCTACTATATGGAAAGAACTTTCACACAGAAGTCTGTTTCACCATCAAATATACAAACTAAAGCTCTATCAGAACTTTTTGTATTTTCTTGGCTAGGACAGAGACAAACTGAGAAGGGAGGGGATGATAAACAAGAAAAGAGCCAGAGAGACACCTATAGCACTGCTTTACCACTTGTAAAACTTGTCCCCTGCAGATGGGGACTTGAGGGGCAGGGTGCTTGAAGGTCCTTGCACATGGTAATGTGTGCTGTCAACTGGGTGCACCATGGGCGGGCCAGGAAATATTTTTAAGTCCTACTCTGCATATGTGTACGTTAATGTTCAGACAGCTGAGGTACCTTATCCTGTGGATGAAGCACCTTCTTCCAGCCCTGGTGTCCTCCTGAGGCTCGACATGCATTCTTTCAGGGAGTGGAAAAGGAAACACTGGGCCCTTTTACAGGGTTTTGTGTGCATGACAAGGAGCCCCTGAGGATAGTGAGGCTGCCATGGATGGGAGGAATGGTTTATTTTTCTTCAGCCCTCTCTGGAGCTTTTCAAAGGTGTGAAGTTCCATAGCCTGCAAAGGCTGACTCTACTGGCTTTTCAGGAGGGCCCTGCCTAGTCCCCACCTCACAGGCCCTGCCTCTTCAAGCGCCACCCAAGGGAACTCTCGCCCGCCCACCTGGCCTCTCCCCACTGAAAGGCTGCAGAGTGACAGGCCAGAAACTCAACTCCTGTGTTTATTCACCAAACACAGAGCCAGCCCTCTGCACTCTCCTCTGCCATCCAGAACCATTGCCATCTCAGGGGAAGAGGGCTTTCCAACCCACTCCCAGGCTCTGCATACCTGGCAGACTCACTATCCCAAGACTGGCCACAAGGAGGAGCCCAGCCTGGCCCCGCAGCAAGAAAAGAGTCTGGTTAGACACAAGGAAGAACTTTCTGCTGCTGAGGGATGTTCAGAAAGGAGGTGAATTTCAAATCCTGGTAAGGACTCTGAGCTCTTCTATATGAGTCCCCCCACCACCACCACTTACCCATCCCCTGCTGTGATGAAGTTCACCCTGCATGATTATCAAACTGACAGTGGTATAGAGATTCGGTCTCTATCTCAGCCCCATCATCAACTGTGGAGACGTGAGCAAAGTAATGTCCTGCTCTAGACTTTCATGTCTCCAAATTTAAAATAGTTATCAAAAGGCAGTTATCAATCAGGGGATCAGAAATGCACTGTAAAGCTTAATGCACATTTTATTAATTAGCAGGATAGGAGGAGGGAGGAAGAGAGAGAGAGATAGACATCACCCTGGTACATGTGCTGCCAGGGACCGAACTCAGGACCTCATGCTTGAGAGTCCAATGCTTTACCCATTGCACCACCTCCTGGACCACTCTTCTCTTTCTCTTTTTCTCTTTCTTCCTTCCTTTCTTCCTTCCCTTCCTTCCTTTCTACTAGATAGGACAGAGAGAAATGGAGAGGGGATGGGGAGATAGAGAAAAGGAAAGAAAGACACCTGCAGACCTGCCTCACTGCTCATGAATCGGACCCCCTGCAGATGGGGAGTGAGGGTTTGAACTGGGTCCTTGCACTTGGTAATATGTGCGCTTAACCAGGTGTTCCACTGCCTACCCCCTCCACTTTTCTTTCCTTATTGTTCTTTCTTCTTCCCCTCACATCCTCACACTGTTAGACTCTTCATTCCTTTTTTATTTATTTATTTTACTTCTACAGAGAGGGAAAGTTAGTATGTTCCTTTCTCTGACTAGTTAATTAACCATGGACCATTTATATAGGGCTAGAGGTTTATAGATTTGTGTTTTGTTGTGTTTGATTAATGTAGTTAATATAGGTGAGCCCAAGAAGTTAGTAGAGTCACAAGGAGATGCCCATGAGCCTCCAGGCCCCCTGCCTCAGGCAGCCTGGTAGAAGAACCTGGAACATACTCCCTGATGGAGGGTGTCTGGCAGAGTCTCTGTAAAAGCAGGGGAGTGAAAACCCCAGGGTCACAGCATTGTGGGGCTGGACAAGAGGACCATATTCCACCTTCAGATCTGTCAGCTGATGAACTGTTTGGACAGGACTGAACAACTGTTTTGTAAGCAGATTGACTATTTCCTAGACAATCATCCTGGCTCCTTTTTAAATACTGATCTCCTGCTGCTGCTGTTCTTCTGTTGCTTTTCCCCCATCATTTCTATAACTGAGCTGTCTAGTTGAATCGACCTGCTGTTTGTTTACGTCGACCCATTGTTGAGGGAACTCCCTGGTGTTTGTCTATAGTGACCAGCTGTGGGACCCAGGCGGTTGGTGACAAGATGTTTTGACTGACTGGAGTACGCAAGGGTCTGCAGTCAATCCAACCAATACAAACCCCACTCTGAACTTTATCCCCAAGCCCACCCAGCCTTTCCAGAGAGACCCAGTCTTGAGTGTTCAAACCATACGACCCACTCCAGTTCACTGCGAGAGGACTTACAGTGCTGCCCTATGTTTAACTTAGGCTTCAGATCAATAATAGAGAAGCTGGCAACTCATTGCCAACCCAGCCAGGCAGCCAGCCCTCCCGGCTGTCCACGTGGCCTGAGCCTGCCAGCCCTGCCGGCCATCTGTGTCAGAAGCTCGCCAAGCCCCCTGCCCGGCCTCCTCATTTGCCTCTTTAGCTCACTTCCTTTCATTGTTGACAGACCCATGGACTTCCAATTCGGCCATCACAAGAGGTCCTCATCCCCTCTGCTGCATTCACCCTGCCCACCCCCTCCCTGGCCTTTCAGCCTCACAGTGAAAGAGACTTGTCTGCAAACTGGGATTTTGCCATTGTTGCCTTTGTACTGGCTTTCTATTTCCTTTGGCCCTGTGGCTCTCATCACGCAGATCAGCTGGAGTGCACCCCCCACCCCCAGCCTGTAACCTAGGAACTATGGATGGATATAACAGGGCACAAGATACCCGGGACTCTTCATTTAGAATCACCAATTTCTTAGATTTTGCTTTGAAGCAGGACGGTAATGTCTATATTTCTCCCCACCTCCATCCCCTGCCTCCATTTTATAGGTGAGAAAACTGAAAGTCACTGAACAAGACCCAGACTTGCAGCAATTAGCTCATTTCCACGCTTCTTTCGGAACCAAGGCAACAGCAGCTTTCCTCATCTGGGCTCAGCCAAGGTGTTCCATCAGTGAAAACATGAACCCAATCTGCAGTGAGTATTCTAAGAAGTTTGGAATCATGGTTTTGTTGTTTGGCATCAAAAATTAAAAGCCAGAGACATTAAAACAGCAATTCTTGGTTGAACAGCCTCAAAAATAAAATAGAAACACTGGCCTGAGTAATTTGAAATTCAACTCACAAAAAGGAAACAAAGCCAAATTGTTCTTTTCCTGTTTCTAATAATTTTGCTCCCACGTTTCAATTATTCAATTCAACTTCCTATCTGTAGGTGGGCTTACTGGGGTCCAGAGAGGAGGTCCACTTGCCTGAAGGCACACAGCATCACAGGCAGACTGAGCTAGTGTACCTGGGGGCAGCCAGGCTCTGCCTCTCAAGTAGCAGTTCAGATTTAGAAAACTCTCTGCTGCATCAAAATGCTGTCGAAAACCAGCTACACAGTGCATTTGGTTTGGGAGTCCTGCCGTTTCTAAACTAAATTGGTTTTGAAGACAAGATTTGAAGTTGACAAAAAGTGATTGTTTACAAAACTTTGTTTCTGGGGAGAATTGCACCATGACAGCTTTTCAAACCTGACCTGTTTCGTCCCTCAGGAGTGTCTGGCAGGCTGACTGGGTGAACAGGGAACTGGGAGATCCTGTGCAAGAGCAGTGCCAGAGGAAAGATGCAGGAGGAAGATAGGCCCATGTTTAAGCAACCGCTAAACAGATCCTGTAAGTGCGTGAATAAAAAGCAGGAGTCTTCATATTCAAACTGTTTGTCTCTGGCTAGTCCTTTTACAGTGTTAGACAATTCCACTAAGAAGTGAAGACTTTCTAAAGTACCAGAGTGACTCGGGCAGGCTGTTTTGCTTTTGTTTCATTTATAAATGCTGTCATAGAATCCTGGGTGTTACTCCTCAGCTAATATCTGATCTTTAACCCCACCCACCCCAGTGTCCTGTGCTGTCCCCTTTGGAGATCTACAGCAGGTTAATGGCATCCACATCTTTCCAAATGCCAATGCAGACATGATCAACTCATTTCTGAACCATCATCATCAACCTGGCCACCATCACCCTGTTGTAGAAGTTTTCTGACTGCATAATTCCTGAGACTTGTTATTAAAGTTCTCACTGAATTGTAACCTTGCCTTATCCTCACAAAAATATATGATTTGATTGTTATTTATCTACAAGGTACATTCCTTTGACTAATTTTTCCATGTGGCCTGTATTTCAGGCTCTGTCCCATCATCACAAAATTCTGCCTTAAGGTGAAATCTAGATATTTCAGAAACTCCTGCCCACAGGCAGTAGAGGGTTGGGTTGCCACAGTGATCATCATAAATTTGAAGGTCATACCCTAAGGGTATGGAGGTTGTGCATGGGATAACTGGAATAAACTCAATATCTTATGGCATCAAAAGAATGTACCTGACATTATGACATTTGGATAATGACAGTATCAAGCACCCTTCCCCTGATGGTTTCTCCCTTAAAAAATGTAGTCCAATCTTTGTAATGTATAAAACCACCTGTTGTTTTGTCTGAACAATGTCATGTAATGCATAAGTTTTACAAATACATACTCCTTGAAGCTTGGGCTGAGGGGCATACACTGGACACTGTCCTGGATAAAGATGTCATATGTGTGTGTTCCCACCTGACCTCTTCTGATCTACTGCATGGTGACTCACTGTGGTTATTCTCTCCACCCTGGGACCCATCCAATCTCAGGGCCCTGGCAACTGGCTATGGTTCTCCACTGGAGAATTCTCTATATCACCCCAAGACTGATAACGATCAAAAGCTGTTAATTCCCAGCAAATGATCTAATCCACATGTTGTTCAGTGTGTGTAAACCCTAACCCAGGAGGATCATAAAATAAATAAGCATGAAATGGCTTATAATGTCTAATCTCCTCTCACCTAGACAGGCCAGGCTGCTGGGCCTTGGCAGCATAGCAATGAGCAAAAGGAACAGATACTGTAGGTTCATAGCTCTACCTGATCATTGCAATTTCTGGGACAGACTACAGACAGACATACACTTAATTCTGCTCCATTTCTCCAGCTCTTCTTCCTAAGCCTCAAAGGAGCTAAAGCTTTAGTTTCGTTAGTGTGTCAGTCATCTATATAGTCAGTCCATCCAGCCAGGTACAGGCATGGGAAATTAAAGAACTGACTTACAGAAAGAAAAACAAACCCCCTCCAAAAGTAAATGATACTAGGAGTTGGTGACGATGAAAGAAAAAGGAAGTCATCATCTCAGGTAGTATAGAAAATGGTAAGATTTTGACTGTGTTGTCCATATCCAAGCAAGTATTACCAAGGGCTGTGCATGTTGGAGAGGGTGGGGGGAGACTATGCTTAGGTGAAAAATTGGATTGGGTCTGAAGTGAAGTCAGATTACCTCTAGATCTTTTTGCCTCTAAAATTCAAGGTTATGTCAAAAAGCCTCTAATTCCAAAGTTCTGTTATTCATAGATCCTCTATTCTCTATCAAAACAGATACTCTCTGATTCTAATGTTCTGTGATTCTAAGAATCTATAATCCAATGAGACTTAATTATAAACTGCTTTGACTGTAAACTCCCCACAATAGTAATTCTCTAATTCTACCATCCCATAATCATTATATTCTGTGATTGTAAGATTATATCTTTCAGTGTTTCCTTAATTTAATATTCCTACATTCCTCCAGTCTCTGATTCTAGGACTCTCAGAGATCACAATTCTGGATTTCAATAAACTTATTATTCTATATTTCTAATGCTCTAAAACTACAGTATCCCAGGATTCTGATTCCATAATCCTAAAACTCAGTGATTCTAGTATTTTTCTGCTCCTAAGAATCTAAAGCATGACTGTGACTTTTTAAAATAATTTTTAAGAATGCCAACAGTCCATGATTTTAATATTTTGGATTCCTAAAATCCTACCTTCTAAAAAATTTTATTCCAAATTTTATGTTTTGAAAAGTCCACAACTTCTAAAATTCCATGATCATAAAATTGTACCCTCTCATAAATTCAACATTTTTTTACATTGTACGAGCCCAATGTCACAAACAGAAAATTCCTTCATTTATAATGAACAGAATTTATACTAGAGCTGGCAAAGAGTCAAATGACTATCACAGCTATCCTTTGCATCAAGTTGGAGCATGTCCCTCGGCCACTGTTTTTTTTTTTCCTCTTGCATGAAGGATACCTACCAGAAATAGGCTATTTCATGCAGTCTAGGATCTGGGGCTTGGAGACAAAGACATAAGGAGGTGGGGGCCAGGCACAGAGTGGGCAGGAGGAGTCACACCCCATGACTCCAGGAGGCCCCTCCTCAACAGCCAGGTTTCCAAACATCTGCCAGCATTTGGGCCCGATTGCTGTCCTTTAAAAGTATCCCTCTCCCTTTCTTGTTCTCCATCAAGGGCTCCCATGACAATCATTTCAAGCAGCTAATGAGTTTCAGATGGCCTCCAGGAGCCCGGGACAGATGAAGCCAGGGATAAGGGTTCTTAGGGGGTAGTGGGGAGGGCTGGGCCTAGGGTCAGAAAGAAAAATCTTTTGTAGTTGAAGTGTTACCGGGCCACCCATCCCTCCCCTCCTGGGTCTAGAGAGGGGACCTGGAAGGGAACACCATGGCCACTGCCTGCACCTTTCCTCTTTCTCTACCAATATGCAGACAGTACCTGCTTCGAACTCCTCACTCACAGTTGTGTGCTTAATCTTTATTAGACTAGGAAAGATTAGACATGAAAGCGGTCAGACCCTTTCGAGGCCAAGATGTCATTCATTACTCACCTGCTAATAGATGTGTCTTTGCAAAAAAATAAAAAATAAATTAAATCTAAGTGATTCCTGGTCAGAAGCTCTATCTTCTAAGACTCTGCCACCATCCAGATTCCAGAAGCACAGGGTAAAGCTTGGAGGCTGTTCCATGCCCTCTGACTCTCATATGTGCCGAATTACAAAGCCCAGAGCAGGGCTGGGTCTGGGGTCCTGGGAGGCACTGGCCCACAGCCACTGACCAGGGGCCACTCAGCAACCCTGCGGCTTCCTCCTCCTGTCAGATGCCCAGCAGATTTACCTGGGACCCTGCAGACTCTACTTGTGATCCCAAAGGAATCCCCCCACCAGCACCAGCACCAGCACCAGCACCAGCACCAGCACCGTACCAGCACCAGGGGCACCAGGAGACCAGAGGCAGGAAAAGGGTTGTTCCAGCCTTCATTTCCACTACATTGGGGAGTCCAGGAACCTGTGCCCAGAACCTGGCTAGGATTACACAGCGGGTTCTGTGGGAATTTCCGTTGCTTTCAAGGTCTAATTTAGGGACCCAGTTAAGGGAGCAGAACACTGAGAACCAGCAACTAGAGCAGTTCAGAGAAACTGAACACACTCCCCCGAGTCTTGAGGCCATTCCCAGCCTGGAATGTAGGGGGACAGTTCTGCAACAGGATGTGTACACCGTTTCAGATTTGGAGGGGTGGTTGTCTCGCCTGGCAAGGGAGACCAAACCTTATAATTAAGTAACTCGCTGTTTCCTTTAAGATATCAACAACAACAACCACGTTCTCCCCATGCCTAAACAGGACAAATCCCGGTTTAAGCAGTTCCTGGTGGTCCACTCTCACACACATGTGCAGAGAGCAAGGGGGGGGGGGTTGGATTTGCCTGGAAGCCAGCCTCTCTGCTTCCCAGCAGCCGCCTGTCCCCCCCACCCCCACCCCCACCCCCACCCCCAGCCTGCCTTAGCCCCCTCCCCCCTCACAATTAGGGATAATCTTTTGTTGCCTGGAAAGTGTAAAAATCGCCGGCTTTTCTTTTTGCATGCATAATATCCATTTCCCCCTCCAAGTGCGTTATTTGGTTTGGGAATTACATCTATTTACAAGAGTAGATGTTGCACAAAGGTTGTGTTTATGTGGAAAATTATATCGGTGACACCAGCTGATTGGCATGTGGAGGCTGGGAGAGCAGGCCGAAGAGACCTTCTCATCAGCTTGGAATAACAAAGTGATTGTATTTTCAGCAAAGCTAATTGATCACATACCTCGCCGGGTTATCTGTTTACTCAAAGGCCATCCAGGCCCTGGGAAGGTGGAAAGGAGAGAGCCCTGGGCTGTGGTCACTGCCAGACCAACCCAGCCAAGGCTCTGGGGCTGCAGGGCTGAGAGGAGGGGATGGTGGGGGTCAGTGGCTTGTTCCTGAGGTTGGACAGAGACTGGAGCTGACTTCTCTTCTCCTGGGGAAACTAGGAAGCTGTAGTCAGATTCCATAATGGAGTACTGTGTCCTTTCTTGAAGACCCCCAGAAGTCAGTGCAGGACTCTTAACAGTATGGCAAGAACAAGGCGGAATAGGAGCCAGGTCATTGCAAACTAAGGCGGAATAGGAATCAGATCATTGCAAACTATCAGTGAATAAATCCCCTTCTTTTCTTCCACTGGAAAAGCTGACCCCGGAATGGACTTTTGAGGCTGGTGGTGAAGCCAGTAAGTGAAAGTTCTAGAAATGGGACTGTGGGGTTAGTGTTGACTCTGAGTCTCTAGGTAGGAAACTCTTCTCTGGGGAGCTCTACCTAGGTGGAGGACTTGGGGTAGGAGATTGCAGGGGAGAGAGGTCTGTGAGGGGGTTGGAGGGTAAGGATTAGGAGTTCATTCCACTTCTAGACAGCCTAAATACAATCACACTAACCCCACCCCCACCACCAGGACACCTGAGTTAAAACTCCAACATGTGGGGGCAGAAAGCAAAACACTTGGATGTATTTAAGCAAGTTACTTGAATTTAAAATCATCAGTTATTCTAAAATCAACTTGTTGGAATTAGTCAAGGAACAGATTTAATTTACCATTCATTTTGCAAATATGAAGTTCCTTGGGAAACCACCTGTGAAAAATAATTTGCTATCCTGCTCCTCTTCCCATATTACGAGAGTGGAGACAGCCAGTTATTCTTTTTTTTTTTTTTTCAGTTACCATCAGTGTTGTGCACAGCAAATCCATCACTCAGGGCAGCTATTTTTCCATTTATTTATTTTGATAGGACAGAGAGAAATTGAGAGGGGAAGGGGAGACAGACATGGGAAGAGAGATCTCCCCCACTCCTTCAGTGCTTGTGAAGCTTCTCCCCTGCAGGAAATGGGGTGGAGGGTTGGGGGTGGGGGGTGATTAAGCCCAGATCTTTGCCACCTGGCCCCAACTAGTTACTCTTAGCAAATAACTAGGCACCAGCACCAACACCTGGTTGACAGGTTCCAACAGTGGCTAGTTAACTTTTCCTAGAGAAGAGAAAGAAATGTTTGAGGTTAATCAATAAGGGTTTCCCTAGAGAAACCCTGAATTCCTCAGAGACCACTGAATCCAACAGCTTCTTTCCAGAAATGAGCAAACTGAGGGCAAGGGTATTGCAGTCTTCACTGGTCCCCGCTGGTATCATGGGAGTTAAGTTTTTATATGACTTTGGGGGTCTCTGGATCAAGTGATACTGAATAAACTTCAGGTACTTTTTCTCCAAGCTTGGGCATGAGGTTCCTTACCTCTATCCAGGTCTAAATATACGAGCCCCAAGTCGGAACATATTAGATGGTGTGGCAATAAAGTAGCACTGTATATGTTGTAGATGTGTGTCTATTTGTGCACTACTACATTTCAAAAATCTCTGGCCCTTCCAGAGCACAAGCAGTTTATTAATATGGCCCTCTTTGGATTGTTTTTTAATTGGAAACATTTTGCAATGAAAGAACATTTATAAAACCTGAATCCAAATCAAACTTCTCTGTGTATGTTATTTTTACTCTGCAGTCAAATGCTTTTATTAGATTCGAAACTTTCACTGTGCTTTTTATCTCTGGCTGTATAATGTTCTACAATAAAAAAAAAAAGTCCAATGACTCCGAAGTCTGGCAAAATAATATGCTTTCTTGGATGTCTCTGTGTGTTGCCAATTAGCTTTGCCGTGAACGCAGGCCTCCATCCATCACTCGCCTCTGGGTGGCTGTAAGGGAGACCTAATTTGTTTCATATGCCCCATGCTTTCTGAGTCATTTACCAGCACCTCCAACCTGCTGAGGAGCAGCCTGGCCAAAGAGATGAATGACAAGAAAAACCCTGGATAAGCCAGAGGGACCCCTTATCAGAACCGGCCCCACTCTGCCAGCCCAGTGGGGAAAGCTCAGGCTCCATGCCTCCAGCTCCTTCCTCCCAGAAGCCCCACCTTCTCCTCATTCCTCCACCCTGCTCCTTTTTCATGACCTGAAAAGCCCAGAGCTCACAGGGAATGGAAGATTTCTCCTTTGCTGGCCTCTTCCCTCTCCCCTCTCCACCCTGTTCCCACCCCCCTCCCACCTACTCCTTTTACAAGTCCACAACTTTGAAACCTCCAGTTCCCTAGGAATTTTATGAATGCTCAGCACAAGCCAAAATAAACTCATAAAGAAAAAGTTTCTAAAGGAGGTCATAGACCCTTATAGCAAGTGCTAAGCCATAAATACAAAAGTTCTTCAGGTCGCTGGGAGCTGAGTGAGGTCTGAATGGTGGAAGGCTGGGGTCAGTGCAGGAGGATGGATTAAGAGTTAGGACTTGTTTTTCCATTCCAGGAGAGAAGAGGAATCTCTAAATCTCAGACTTACCACCAATTCTCTCTTTCTCTCTCTCTCTCTCTCTCTCTCTCTCTCTTTCTGTGTGTGTGTGTGTGTGTGTGTGTGTGTGTGTGTGTGTGTGTGTGTGTGTGTGTGTAAATCCATATCGTAGTTTGGCTCCTTTTATTGAAGCTGTAGAAATAAGGTGAAGTGATTTTTGCAGAGTCACACAGTAAGCAAGCATGTCCATCCAGAGCTGAAGTCAGATGCTCTACTCAGTCAGGAACCTGCTCTCTCTGAAGTATGACATGAAAGGGTCCTCATGAGCTGAACCTTTTCCGGACCTCTGGGTCATGGAGCTGCCTCCTATAAGTCTACAGAGAAGCGCTGTGCAACAGAATTTTCTACAATGATGAAAATGCCTTGTATGTGTGCTAAGACAGTGAGCATTTGCCACATGTGAGTATTAAATGTAATTTTTTGAAAAAAACCATTCACATTGGTTGTGTTTCTTTATTCTTTTTTTTTCTTTTCTCTTCTTTTTAGACAAAGATATATATAGAGAGAGAAACAGAGACAGAGATGGAGAGAGAGACTACACACCATCAAGGCTTCCTTAAATGTAATGGAAGTCTAACCAAGTGAGCTCTTTCACCAGCATCACTGTAGTTGTTGTTACACCAGAACACTGCTTAGCTCTGACTTATGGTGATATTAGGAAATAAAACTGGGACCTTAGAGTCTCTGGCTTGAAGGTCTTTTGCTTAACACTATCTGCCCAGCCCTACACAGACTGTTTCCCTAAGTCTCCTGTATTGGATGGCACAGATATGAAACATTTCCTTCCATTCAGTAGTGATACTCTGGAACATTAACATCCTTGTCCCTTCAATACCACTTTGCATCATGGCACATGTCCCTAAATATGAGCATCTTGGGAACTGGGGCCCAATCTCTCCATCTGTTTATTGTCCCCCATTTCCACCCCATTGCTTTTAGCAGAAGAGGGATTCTCAAAGGCAATTGCCTTTCCAAAGCTGAAGGATGGAAATGGCTTCACTTCAGGAGGTTGAAATGAGTCCTCTCAGGCAGGAGTTTATACCCTCACAGTCTCTGAGAGAGGACATCTCTGCACACTTCTAGGCAGAGTCCTTGCTGTCTCCCCATGGTCACCTCATCCCTTTTTGATGAGCTGGAATTATCAGAATAAACTTTCTAAAATCTACCTGAAACCACCCCACTTGCATTCTCCATTTATGTTCTGCTATCATGAGACTTGCAATCTTTTTTTAATTACTTTTTTATTGGGAAGATTAATGCTTTGCAGTAAATACGATTATTGATACATGTGTAAAATTCATCAGCTTTCTGTAAAATATCCTCACCCCCAGCCTAGGTCCTCCTCCACTGTCATGCCGCAGGACCTGAAAGTTCCCGCACCTTCAGCTCTGCCCTCATCCCAGTCCTTTACTTTGGTGCAATACACCAAGCCCAGTCCAGTTCTGTTTTTTGTTTCCCCTTTCTGTTCTTTCTCAGCATATATATATATATATCAGTGGGATCATCTCATGTTCATCCCTTTTCTTTCTGGCTTATCTCATTTAACATTCCTTCAAGCTCCATCCAAGATGAGGTGAAGACAGTGAATTCATTATTCTTAATAGCTAAGTAGTGTTCCATTGTGTATATATACCATAACTTTCTCAGTCATTCATCTGTTGTTGGGCAATTAAGTTGCTTCCAGATTTTGGCCATTAAAAAATTATGCTACTCTGAACATAACTATACACAGCTCTTTTTGTATGGGTCTGTTTAGTTCCTTAGGATATAGTCCCGGGAGAGAAACTACAGGGTCATAGGACAGGTCCATTTCTAGCCTTCTGAGAGTTCTCCAGACTGTTCTCCATAGGAGTCTGACCAATTTACATTCTTACCAGCAATGCAGAAAGGTTCCTTTGTCCCCACAACCTCTCCAGAATTTGTTGTTGCTATCATTTCTGATGTATGACATTCTCACAGGGGTGAAGTGGTATTTCATTGTCTTTATTTGCATTTTTCTGGCAATCAATGACTTGGAGAATTTTTTCATATATCTGTTGGCCTTCTGGATCTCTTCCTTGATGAATATTCTGTTCATATCCTCTCTTCACTTTTGAATGGGCTTTATTTATTTATTTATTTATTGGTTGTTGCTATATTTGTGAAGGTATTTATATATTTTGGTTACTATTCTTTTGTCCAATGTATAGAATGTAAAGATCTTCTCCCATTCTATGAGGGGTCTCTTTGTTTGAGTGGTGGTTTCTTTTGCTGTGCAGAAGTCTTTTTATTTGATGTAGTCCCATTGGTTTATTTTTGCTTTTGTCTTCCTTGCAATTGGATTTTTATCCTTGAATATATCTATAAAACTGAGATGGAAAAGGGTTCTGCCAACAATTTTCCTCTAAGTATTTGATAATTTCTGATCTAATATCCAAGTCCTTGATCCATTTGGAGTTTACTTTTTCCTCTGGTGAAATGTAGTGGTTGGCTTCATTCTTCTGCACATTTCAACCAAATTTTCCCAACACCATTTATTGAAGAAACTCTCCTTTCTCCATTTAATAGTTTCGTCCTCCTTGCCAGAAATTAGATGTCCATAGTTGTAGGTGCTTATTTCTGGGCTCTTAGTTCTGTTCCACTGATCAGCATGTCTACTTTTGTTCCAGTACCAGGAAGTTCTGATTACAATGGGCCTCATAATCTTGTTTGCTTTTCTATCTATGTGCTGACAGAAATTCTACAACATAGTCTGATCCCTCCCTCTTTCTCTTCAAACATGGAGCTCAATGGTAAGTTTAGACTGGTCAGCAGAAAACAGCTGGTTCTAACTTCCTTTTATCTTGAGACCTTTCTTCTGTTAATGCAATGGACACTTTAAGCAACTCCATTATCCTGTAGGCTCATACTAGGTTTGTGTTGTGCAACTACTCAAGTCATATGAAAGGTCACATGGCTTAGCTGCCATAGTGGGGAATAGGAAGAATCCGATACCTAAGAGCACTGCTTTGACCTGGATAAACATGATTCTGTCCCATTCCTTTGGTAATGCTAAACCTTGGAGCTCTACATCCTTCCTTACATTTCCCAAAGTCTTTCTGATGCCTAGGACTGCCCAGAACTGATATACCATATATGTAGGAAGCTCTGACTAAATCTGCATACTCTGGTCCATTTCTCCCCTTGAGGGCTCTTTTCATCTTCTACTTTATGCATAGGGTTGACCAAGTGATTTAACCCCAGGATTTATTTCCATGGGATTTTATGGGCTTCCTTTTTCTGGGATTACCTTGAGACTTCATGGTCAGGCCCTGGTTTTAGTAGAGCATCCTGCAAATGGATCACTTCCATCATCTGGCTTGATAGCTTTGTCAGTTTTCATTAAATTTGGTGCTGGAACACTTATTTGGAGTGACTATAATTGTTTCTGTGGCAGTCCTACTCTTTGTAGGACTGTGGGAGAGACAGTCTACAGTGTTATGAGAGAAGCATCACTGGACAAGCCTAGAGGAGAGAGTTTGGAGGGGCTCCTATAGGCAACCATTTCCAATATGGGCCTAATGAATAGTCCAAGGAAGAGAGGATTCTGGGAAGAGAAAGCCATGTGTAGAAATCCCCCTGAGCTTCATATTGCCAGGTTATATAAACTGGAGTAGATGGCTTAACTTGTTTGAACCTCCAATGAAACTGAAAGGACAAGTCTCTATCTCACAGGCCAGATCTTAACTCAATCATTTGAAGAGTGTCCTGAGAAGCATGAAACCAATCCCTTTAGAGTTGTCAGGGTTGTTGAAAAGAGCAAGACAGACTCTCACCCATAAGATGCTTAAGGCAACAGCAGCAAGGCAGCTAGGGAGGCTCCCTGGGAGCCTGCAGGAGTTAGCTCTAGCCAGCCTGGGGCCTCCTTACGCTTTATTGCAATCTGTAAGTGAGAGTTGTCAGAGCAGGGAAGATAGAACGAACTTCCAAGTCCACAAAGGTTCAGAAATCTGAGGGAGCCTGAGATATTTGGGACCTTGGAAGTAGACCCATATAGTGTTGATCATGGCTGGAATTTAAGGCCAGAATCTACCAAAACCTTACATGCCCTAAATCATGTGGGTGGGATTGAATCTGCAAGATTTTTAGCCTGGAAATTTATGTAATCAGTATTGCAGTTCAGAGAGCTTCTCTGGAGACCAGCATGGAGAGTGGGAAATGAAAGGGGAGGCTGGTGGAATATCCTAATGAGAGATGAAAAAGCCATCTCCAAGAAGGGTGGAAGGAGGGATATTGTCAAACTGAAGGCCCACAGAAGAAGCAGCATCAGCAAAAACTTGGTGGCTATGGAACCAAAAATAACCCAAGTATGCTTTACTCCTATTTGTCTGCTTGCTTTTAATTGTTTATTTTATAGGAAGTAGGAGAGGAAGACAGAGTAGGAGAGACACCTGCAGCATTGCTTCACCACTCATGAAGCTTTCCACCCTACAGATGGGGACTAAGGAGTTAAACCTGGGTCCTCGTGCATGGTAACATGTGTGCTCAACCGGGTGCACCACTGCCTGCCCCTCTGGCTGTTTTCTAGAAGGAATACCAACAACAATGGCAATTCTAGCTCACATTTATTCTGCACTAGTTATGTGCCAGACAGTGTGCTAAGACTTCTACATATGTAATCTCATTTAATGCTTACATCAGTCCTGTGAGGTGGCTACCATGTAACCCACCATTATACTGATGATGAAACTGGCTCAGAAAGCCAAGTAACTTGCCAAAGTCACACAGCAGGTGCAGCGATGACACCGAGGGCATTCCTCAGCCTCTCCGCCCTTTTTACTATATTCAGTTTTCTCTCAGGCTCAGTCCCTGGGTTCCTGCCAGGCTGTTCACACCCTGCTTGACCACCCAGGTTGTGTAGCACGGAATGTCTCGTCTGTCTCTCTCTTTGGGACTTTCTTTGGGGTTTCCCCAGTTTCCATTTTCTTTTTTTTTTCCAGCCAGAAATTGAGAGGGAAGGGAGTGGTAGAGATGGGAGAGAGACAGAGAGATACCTGCAACACTGCTTCACCACTTGCAAAAGGAGAGTCAGTTCTCTTCAATGGGGTCGAGGCCCCCACGCAGGTTCTAGTAACAGTGATGAAGAGCCTGGGACCTGCCAAGCACTCTCCTAGAGAAATGCAGGGCACCTGTGCTCTGTAGATCCCTAAGTCTGTTCCCCTACTGTGTCTGAAGGCTTCACTCCACTTTCTTTCCTCTCCCTCAGCCCATGCTTTTCTTTGTCTTTTTTGAATCATTATACTGGGGAGTGGGAAGGGGTTAGTGGTTTATAGTACAGCTGTTGACACATGGATACAATTGCTGTCCACAGTTGAATCGTCTTGTATTTCTGTATGTTGTGTCTTCCTTACTGTCAGCTGAATTATATTCCTTCTCAAAAATATGTATGTTGAAGTCCTCATCCCCAATGTTTCCAAAATGTGACTATAATGGAAATGCAGTCTCTTCAAAGAGATAGTTAAGTAAGAAGCAAACCCTAGCTCCATATGACTTGCGTGGTTCTAAGGACACCACGGATTAGGACAGCACCCAGAGACCATGGGAGACCCATGGAGAAGACTGCCATCTACAGGCCATGCCGAAAAGCCTTAGAGAAAGCCCCTGGACCTTGGATATCCAGCCTCCAAAATTATAAGAAAGCAATTTTCCCTGTTTAAGCTACCCTACTGATAGTAGGTTGTTATGGCAGCCTGAGCTGACTAACACACTCCCTGCAGGAAACACTTTAAGAAGTTATTTTTTTCATGGGGGGGAGAGGGAGAGGGAGAGGGAAAGGGAGAGGGAGAAACTCATGTGAGAGAAAGAGAGGCCACAGCACCACTCTAGTACAAGTGACCCTAGGGAATGAATTGGCAGCTTTAATATGCAAGTCCTGTGCTCCACCAACTAACCACTTCGCTGACCTCAAGACAAGTTGTCAGTCTCCAGAGCCTACCTTCAAACCTACATCACTACATCATATCACAAAATTTTCCTTAAAAGCATCTCTGCAAGCCAAGTCTATATTATATTCCAAGTCTAAAATGCAGGTCTGAGACAGTAGCCCCTGCACAGCGCTTTGAACTTTTCATAATGTCCTTGTTCTTAGGATAACATCCAACACTCCAATTCAAGACCTTTCCCAGATCCTGCACCCTCCTATGCTCTCCTGTTCTCTATTCTTATTCCTTTCCTCCTACCAGCCAAGCTGGCAAAGCCTCTGTTTTCACACCTCTGCACCACCATGATACTTTCCATCTGCCTACAGCATCATGGACCACTTCCTCCAGGAAGCCCTCCCTGTATTTTAGCTCCCTCTGTACTTTCTTTGAGGTTTCCCCAGTTTCCACTTTTTTTTTTCATTTTTAAAATGTCTTTATTTATTTATTGGATAGAGACAGCCAGAAATTGAGAGGGAAGGTAGTGGTAGAGATGGGAGAGAGACAGAGAGACACCTGCAACACTGCTTCACCACTTGCAAAGCTTTTCCCATGCAGGTGGGGACTGGCTCAGACCCGGGACCTTGCAGGACTGGCTCAAACCTGGGCCCTTGCACATTGCGGCATGTGTGCTCAACCAGATGGCCTACCACCCAGTCTCCCCAGTTACTATTTTCCAAACAGTGTTATTCACTTTTTAATGTGGGTGTGTCAGTCCTCAGATTGTGAGCATCTTGAAATATGTGAAACTAGCCCCTCAGGCCCCTGAATACCTACCACAGAGAAGACTCAGTAAATGTTGAATGAATGAGTGAATGAATGAATGAATGAATGAATGAATGGTGTTGCTTACTTTTCATGCCCCAATTAAAACTTTCTTCTGCAGAAATCTTCTCTAACAATAAATAGGAGATAGGAGAAGAGAGATGAGTTTTTGAGCCAGAATTATTTATTCTTATGAGAGAGAGGAACAGAGCTCTGCTCAACTCTGCTCTATAGTGATGTCAGGAGTATGACCTGTGATCTTTGAGGCCTCCTGCAAGATCCTGTGGTCTGACAGTGTGAGCTCTCTCCCTGGTGATCCAGGCATTCTTAATTCTGCCTGTAACTTGCTGTTGACAAATCATAGTCAGTCTCTCTCTTTGAATCTTTATGCTTCTATATAAATTGGAGCTAACTAGCTGATTTGAAAACAAAGAAGCTTTGGCTGTGATCACACCTTATAGCTTCAAGACTTGAGGGGATCCTTAGGTATTGCTCTCACTCCCTGTTCCAGGTCTCTAAGTTTTCCCTCTGCCCAGGGGTCTTGGCCTGGCTGCTGGATGCCTCCCCCTTGAACTTCACTGGACCCAGCCCCACCCTCCTTCTTTCTGAGCACCAAGTCCAGCTGTGTGGACCCCAACTTGGCCTGGCAGGAGAAGCTCACAGTTAGGACTGCAGAGTCTTATAGGGAAAGGTCAGACTGGCAATTTATGGCGTGTGGAGCCAGCTCCCTCCCAGCACGTGATCGATCAAGGCCGTGTTTTCCTTGGAAAGCTGTTCCAGTGTGGACCCCTCTTCCCGGCAAGCGGCTCTCCCTCAGGTACTCCAAAGTTCATCGGCAGGGGAGGGGCTGAGGGGGAGTAGAAGCCTCCAGAGATGGACTGTTTCCCTCAGAAGTGATAAATGCATTTCCTCAGCCCCAGGCTTTAGTCTGAGCACATTCCAGATACATAGAGGCTATGTGTGTGTGTGTGTGGGGGGGCGGTTTGCACTGGAGCTCTTGTGTGCAGGGAGAGAGATTTAATCAGCTCCCCCAGATTCTATCTTCAACTCTTGCATTTTCCAGGAAGAAATTAAAGCACAGATTCACATATTGAGTCATGTTAGATAAGTCAGTGGTATATTTTAATCTCTAGGTAAATCACTAAGAGTAAAAGAAGGTATAACTAAGTTAATAGAAGGGATAAATTATATAACTGGAAGTATTGGATACATTTTAAAAAGGCAATAAAAGGAAAAAAAACAGGTAACAAGAAAAATAGAAGGCAAATGGCAAGATTTAGCTCCAACACTGTCATGTAACATTAAAATACTGTTACTGGGAGTCGGGTGGTAATGCAGCAGGTTAAACACACATGGCACAAAGCCTGAGGACCAGCATAATGATCCCGGTTCAAGCCCCCGGCTCCCCACCTGCAGGCGAGTTGCTTCACAGGCGGTGAAGCAGGTCTGCAGGTGTGTCTATCTTTCTCTCCCCCTCTCTGTCTTCCCCTCCTCTCTCCATTTCTCTCTGTCTTATCTAACAACAACGACATCAATAACAACAATAAGAACTACAACAATAATAATAAAGGGCAATAAAAGGGAAAATAAATAAAATACTGATACCCTAAAGAATTCTTACTAGAAGACTAAAACTTTCTAGAGCATAATAAAATGAAACCAGCTATATCTTGCTTATAGGAAATACTCCTAAAATTTGATTCCACAGAAAGATTGAAAATAGGAAGATGAAAAATATAAACATACAAATAACTATATTATTTAGTTATATTAATATCAGACTGTGTAGGCTTTAAATAAAGGTTTTAATAAGGGAGCTGGGTAGTGGTACACCTAGTAGAGTTCACACATCACAGGGCACAAGGACCCCGGGTCAAGGCCTGAGCCCCCACCTGCAGGGGCGAAGAAGCAGTGAAGCGGGGATGCAGGTGTCTCTTTCTTTACCTCCCTACTTTCCCCTTCCTTCTCTCTCTCTCTCTCTCTCTCTCTCTCTCTCTCTCTCTACAAAATAAATAGATTAGTTAAATATCTCTTAAAGTGTTAGTAAGGTTATGGTACAAGAGCAATAATCTAACATTTAGTTTTATTTCTATACATCTATGCCAAAACAATTTAGAGATGACAGTTACATCAGTGCTAAAGAACATTTCAATACCTAAGAATAGGCACAAAGGATCATGCAATCTGTAAGAATATTGTTGAAAAAATTAAATAAACTCTAAAATGTCCAAATTCATGATAGACTCAATATTGCTAAGATATCACTTCTCACTTTGGTCAGTGGGATGCATTGGATCGACCTTCTCGTGGTGCATCCCGTGAGTACCCATTCATTGAGGAAACTGACGATCCTTCCTAGCTGACTGAATCCACATGGATCCCAGTCACTTTTAAAGCCAGCAACAAGCAGCTCCTGACAGCTTTCAACCTGACCTGTTGACTGGCTACGGAAGAAGGGCAAATGCCAGAAGAAGAAGAACTTTGGTCAGTAGATTCAACACGCCCCAAATCCCAGCTATTCCTTTATGGACACTGAGAAGATGATTCTAAAATTTACATGGAAATCAGAAGAACCAAGAATTGTCAGACAATTCCTAATAGTAAAAATGGAAAAGGTGAGGAAACTTACTTTACCAAACACAAAGTAGCTCACTTGGATAGGGCACTGTTTTGCCTTGTGGTCCTAGAAAACAGATGACAATAGCTGGTCCATTTCATATGTGAAGGCACGGAAGCTTAAAGAAGAAAAGTATTATACCAAAGATCACTCAGCTCAGGACAGAGTCAAATAAATGCAGGAAGCCAGAGGCAGGTGAGGTAGTTAGTGGGCCCAAAGAGTGCCTCAGTCAGGAAGCTAAGTTTCAGTGCTGTGGTTTCTCCCACCCCACCCCATCCCTATCTTCCTGGCTTAGGAGGATAAATTGACAGGAGAAAAGGAAGAAATAAGTTCATACTTTCATGAGACCTTAATTAAAAATGAAAATAACCACATGGCATTGGGGGAAAAAATGGACATCTCCAGCAAAAGTACTCATTCCATTTTTTATAACATTGGGGAGAAATTAAAACTAGCCTCTTCTTCACACCATACAAAATCAACTCTAAATGAATTTTAGATTTCAAGTGAAATAGAAAACAAAGTTCCTAGAAAATAAAACAACATAGAATATATTCCTGAACTCTGGATACGGAGAGGCTTCTTTGTAGTTGGCAATAGAGGTAGTAAGACAAATAAATATAGTCTCTGTTCTCACAGAGTTTAGTCTAAAGGAAAATCAAGGGGGGTAGTAATAATATGATTGCTCAATATGGTAGCAGAGCTATGGAACTGTAAGGTGAAGGTTAAGTGTTCCATTTGCAAAGTAGAGAGGCTGGCATGGGTCAGCCTCAGACAACCCTGGTATGTGATCATCTAGCTCTGCAAAGTTTCAGCTGTGTCTCTGAGCAAGTTTCTTCAACCCTTTATTCTTGGAGTCTTCCACAGCAAAATGAAAATTCTGTCAAAATTGCCTTAAGGACTGAATAACATCAGTAAGCATCTGACCTGTGGTAAGTATTTAGCTGGAGTCTGTTCCCTCTCTCCTCTTGCCTGGCAAAGGATTCCCAGGAGGGGACAAGGCTTGGGTTCACCTTATTCTTTGAAAAATAATGGTATTCCCCCAAATGAGATTAACCTTGAGAAAACTCCTTCAGTCCTACCTCCTCTCCACGCTGACCCCAGTACCAGACTAGGCCCCCCAAAGGTCGTTAAGTATTAGCTTTTAGATTATTGATTCGGTAGTGCTCTCTCATCCACAAATGTGATCTGTCTCAGAGCAGAGGGCAGTCCTAACTCAACTTGATTCTGTGATGTCCCTTATCAACAAACAACAACCAAAAATAAGCAAATAAAATAGCCATAACTCTCTTTGTTCATTAAAAAAAAAGGAGTGTCAAACAGCAGGTGCTGGTTAGAGATGTGTATCCTCAGAATTGGTTCCAGGTTTTGTCACTTGCCAACTCTGTGATTTTAGTTAAGTCCCTATGTATATCTGAATCTCTGTATCTTCATAAATATCATGTAACTTTCCTTCACACGAGTGAGGTTACAATGAGATTATGCGTCTATAGATACTTTGAAGAGCAAAAGTGCTATATAAATGTGAGTAGAAATAATGATAATAAAGTATTCATTAAGTACTTTCCTTTGTCAGACTAGGCATACCTTTGCTCATAATTCTTGTGGTTCTAGAAAACAGATGACAGTAACTGGTCTTGTGAAGGCACTGAAGCTTAGAGAGGAAAGTATTATACCTAAGGTCACTCAACTAAACACTGTCAGAGTCAAGAGAAATAAATGCAGGAAGTCAGAAGCAGATGAGGTAGTGACTGGGCCCAGAGAGTCCAAGGCCTCATTAACTGGCTGCCTCCTGAGCAGGAAGTCAGGTCATTCCCTCTCACCAGGGCTGAGCTAGTTTGTCATCACCAACACATCTACCTTGCAGGATAGCTGTGATTTCTGCTATAGACTGTGCCAGGGCAGCCACAGGATCAAATGGCAGACATAATCCAGATAGCTAGAGGATTCTCCCACTTCCTACCCAAAGGAATAACCTTTAGATGGTTTTCTCAGCAATGACCAATGGTGACGATAATAGTGACACCAATACCATAATTTTGTCATGACTGAAACTTTACCTGGAGTTTTAGACTGATTGTTTCAGAGAGAGAGAGAGAGAGAGAGAGAGAGACCATAACACTGAAGCTTCCTTCAAAGAGATCGGGGCTGGGTTCAAACCTGGGTCATCAATATGGTAAAGCAGTGCACACTCCAAGTGAGCTACTTTGCCAACCCAATAATAACTTTGAAAGAGGAAGTGAAGTGCAGGGAAAGTTCCGCACCATTATGGAAGATAGGAGCTCCTGTAAGTCAGAGTAGGCTTCTCACAGCGGGTGAAATCAGAGCTGAGTCTGGGAGGATAAACACATAGAGGCCAGGTAACAAGGTGAGAAAGCTGTTTAATTTTATTAGTGACTTAATATTGATTTACAAAATTATAAGATAACAATGATATAATTCCACACCAACCCCAGCACCAGAGTTCTGTATCCCTATCCCCTCCATGGGAAGCTGCCAAGGTCACAGATATGGGTTGACAATTATTTCTATAACTATCTGCATATATATATGTGTATGTGTGTGTGTGTGTGTATTTTCCACTGTACCTTTTTCTCTTCTTTTCCAAGTCACATATAAACCTATTACTCCTTCTGAATGTCTTTCCCCGCCCTTCTCTCTGGATCCTGATGGAGTTGTAGTTTAGAGCCCTCTGTACATATTCCCCCTCTCATTTCTCCCCACGAGGAGTATGGATCAAAATCTTTATGGGATGCAGAAGGTGGGAGTTCTGTCTTCTGTAATTGCTTCTCCACTGGACGTGGGTACTGGCAGGTCAATCCATACCCCTAGCATATTTCTATGTTTCCCTAGTGGGGTGGGGCTCTCTTTCCTTTTTTTTTTCCCCTTGAAATAAGTATGGAGTGGGCTGTAACTGCAGAAAATTCTATTAAAAAATACAGAAAAGTACAAAGCCAGACTCCCAGTAACCATGATCAACACTGTATAGATATTTTCCTTGTCTTTTTATCCTATTCAAGTAAGGTTTTCTTGCCTGTGGTTTGTTTTCATAAATTTGAAGTTGTATCCAATAATTTTTCTCTTCATGTCCCACCATAATAATTTTCCCATGTCATCAAAAATTCTCAAAGCATGATCTTAAAAAAAAAAAACTACTACAGTAATAATATACATGTGGGGGATGTGTTTATTTTGCTTTGATCACAAAGAATAATTCCAGCACCGGAGGCTATTGCCATTCCTTAGATGATCGGTATGCTCTGGGCATTTCCATGGATTAACCTGTGTCATTCTCACACCCTAGGCAGTGGGGGCCTTGTTATCACCCATGTGCTGAGATTCTTCTCCCTCTGCTCCCTGACCCAAGTCCAGCAGGCCAGTGGGTATGACCTGCTTTCTTCCCTGCTTCTTTGCCATTGGTATCTGACTGGGGGCTGGACTATGGGAAGGAAGCAAGTCTGGAATTCAGAAGGAAAGGGAAGAAAGAGAGCAGTTTTTCTACCCTAAACTCTCTACCTCTTTGGGACACTGAAGCCTGGCTCCATCTCATCTCTCCAGCTAGTACCCCCCCCCCCACACACACACACAGTGTCAAAACCTCTCCACCCAGCTCCCTCTCCAGCTTCACTAACCACACCCTTCCCTTGACCCTGCAGACCTCAGGGTGCTGCAGTTCCCTGCAGTTGTTAGTCCTGGAGAGCTGCCTCCTACACCCTGCTTACACTTTCATACAAAGTCCTTTCACTAACCTCTGGACAAATTTCCCTTGTTGATTATACCATCGGTTTTCTGCCAGGATCCTGATGGATACAGAGTGTGTGCAGGTTAAAATTTTACATACATTGATAAAGGCAAACTCAAAGTTATCCAGTGGAAACAAGGCTCCTAGATTCACTGCCCCAAAACACCCAACCTCAAATGTTTATTTATTTCTGTTTGTTTAAATAAAAAAAAATAATAGTTGAAGAAGCTCTCCAGTTAAATGATTCACCCAGGACCACACAACCAGTACGTTGTGGAGCTGGGATTTAAGCCCAAGCAACATGGGCAGGTGAAATGGCTACTTTGGATAGTGTGCTGCTTTGCTAAGTGCATGACCCAGTTCAAACCTGGTCCCACTGCACTGAAGGAAGTTTTAGGATTGTGGTCTCTTTCACTCGCTCTGTCTCTCTGAGACTTTATCTTAAAAAGTGTGTGTATGTGGGGGCGGGGGAGCAATCTGGCTAGAACAGCTGTGCTCTTACTACATATTAGTTTTCCAAAAACTTCCTTTGATGTGTTTTTAATATTTATGTGTTTATTTTTATTTTGGGAAGACAGAAATTTAGAGTGAAGAGGGACACGGGGGGGGGGGTGCAGAGAGAATGCCCTGTAGCACTGATTCACTACCCATAAAGCTTTCCTCCTGAAGGTGGAAAGCAGGGGCTGAAACCCATATCCATGCACGTGGTAATGTGTACACTCAACCAGCTGCACGCAGCCCCCCCCTTTTACTATTTTTATCTATGTCCTCATCTAAATATTTTCTACTGATTTTACACATGAAGCCTGTATTTAATGTGTTCTGATCATGACTCTACTCACTTAATGACATAACTTTCAGATCTTCACCCAATACCTTAGGTTTTCACCATAGAATATACCTTGATATGCTTTTCTTTTTTCTTTATTTTTTCCTTTATTCTATTTTATTTTTACTATTTTTTAATTTTTATTATATTTAATAGGACAGATAAAAAATGAGAGGGGAGGGGGAGATAAAGAGGGAGAGAGCGGCACACCTGCAGTGCTGTTTCACCACTCATGAAGCTTTTCTACTGCAAGCAGGGGCCTCAGGCTTAAACCTGTGTCCTTGCACATGGTGGGTCCCATGCATGCTCCATCAAGTATGCCACTTCCCAGCCCTGAATATGCTTTTCTTATGTACAATTAATATCTACCTCATTTTCCACTTAGTATTCTATTTATTTGCATTTCAGTGACTCTTAATTTTTGCTGTTATGAAAAATACCATAACAAGCAAGTATATGACTTTAAATGTGGGCATATCTATGGATTAGAGTCCCAGAGATGCAGCTTCTAGGTCAAAAGTATGTGAGTGGGGTCTCTGGTTAGAGTACTGAAACTCTAGACCATCTCCTCATGCTTCACTTTATGCATCTCTTCCCTCTGATTATTCCTGATCCATATCCTTTTGTAATAAACAGGTAAAAAATGTGCATTTTAAAAGCATACATGAAACTGTGTGCTTCTGCAAAAATCATTGGTGTTGACTATTCCAACAGCAGTATGCTGAAAAGCCTGCTTTTCTAGGTTGTGTCTTATCAAGTTTTAAAATTCCTTTATTTTACTTTTGTAGTATCATTCAATTTTATTATGTGCAAGGAGTTAGACTCTTTTAAAATAAAAACATAATTTCATTAAACCTTAGTACTCTCCACACCATAATTTATCCTATCTTTCAAAATTCACTGTTAAAAATAATAATGTGATGATTATCTTTGCACATTAGTCTTTGTATCTCATAGTGTTTCCTGGGAAAGATGTCTGGGAGTGGAATCCCTGAGTCAGAGGGCATGGATTTTTTTTTCTTGCTGTTTATTTCAAGCTGTTACAGAAAAAATTACATTTCCGCCCACAGGCTATGATCTTCACCTATTCCCTCTCAGCAAAGCTTTCATAATTTTCAAATGAGTGTCCAAGCACAAGGAAAATGGAGCCTCAATTTAATTTACATTTCTTTGATTTCTAATAAGCTAGATTAAACATGTTTTTCATATTTCTTGATCATTTAAGTTCCCACTTCTATGAATTCTTTTATCCATGTTTGTCATCATGGTGGTTTTCAAAGGACAGGTAAACTAAATAAATAAATAAATTGTTTGAGGTAGGTCAAATCAACTGATCATTTTTTACTTTCCTACTATGTAGGAAGTACTAGATGTTTTGAGAGACATAAATGAGATGCAATCATTTTCTTACAGATGTTGTGATTTAGCGAGGCAGACAAGCCCATACACAGAGAAAGCAATTAGAAAGCAAAGCAGTCTGTAATCAAATGCTAAATGGGCTGCTCAGGTGCTACGTGCCATGAGAGCTCAAAGAGGAGAGAGAAGAGTCAAGTTGGCATGGTCAGGGAAAGCTTCTTGGAGGAGGAAAAGTGACCTTTAGAATATGACAATTACCTTGGGAGTTACTCTCTTCCATGATCCAGCTTTCTAGTCCTATTTCCAACTATGACACCATCTCCCCAGACAATAACTTGGGTCCACCTGCATGTTAGCTGTCAGGCTCAGGCAAAAACTAGTAAAGTTGTGGGCCCCTTGAAAGATACCTAAAATAGACCTACTAGCTTTTTTCAAAATGGAGACCCTCGAATGTGCAATATTCTTACCTTTAGGTTCATGATTAATCAACAACTTGTCCTGCTTTATACCTTAACTCTTTTTTAGCCACCAAGTTCTAGAGGTTACCATGATGCCAACCTGACTTCCCTGGGCAGACGACTCTACCCTGTGTCCTGGAGCCCCGCCTCTCCAGATCCCTGCCCCACTAGGGAAAAAGAGAGACAGACTGGAAGTATGGATCAACCTGCCAATGCCCATGTTCAGCGGAGAAGCAATGACAGAAGCCAGACTTTCCACCTTCTGCACCCCCACAATGACCCTGGGTCCATACTCCCAGAGGGTTAAAGAATAGGAAAGCTTTAAAGGGAGGGGATAGGATATGAAGTCTGGTGGTGGGAACTGTGTGGAATTGTACCCCCCCCCCTTATCCTATGGTCTTGTAAATATTTCTATTTTATAATTTTTTTTTTAAAAAAGCATATGACAGTTACCTAGCAAAACACATATTTATTTCCTCCAACAGGGAGGATAATGCCTCCAGGAACCTCTTAACACTTCTGGAGGAAATAATTGTTAAAGTGATAAACTATGGTGATGAGACTGTGCACAGAGTTGAGTGCACATCTCACCATGCCTAAGGATCTGTGCTTGAGTCCCTGGCAGCACACGGATGCACCATGCATAGCAACTTGAGAAGCTCTCTGAATCGTGGAGAGGTGCTGTGGTGTGTCTTCTTTTTCTCTCTCTCACTCTCTGTCTAAAACTAAAGAAGGGGGAAAATGTGTGCCAGGAGCAGTGCAATTGCACAGGTGTGAGCAATTAAATTTGTCAATGGAAAATTTAATAAGGACAAACTAGTTGATTTTCACCATGGTTCACCCTAGCTAACATGGGCTGGCCACTGACAATCATATCATGATAATCACAGTGACAGGAGCTGACTATGACATGTATTGATCTCTGACCATATGCCAGATATTGCATATAAAGCTGTTTACATGTATTAGCTCATTTAACATACGGCCTATTTTTAAAAAGACAGATGTGGAAGCTGAGACTAAACAAGTTATTCAAAGCATCAAAGAAAAGTGTTCATTAGCTTGACCTATGACTTGTGCTTGCCAGCGTCCCAGGAGTTTGCTCTGTGTCCAGTCTTGCTTCTGCATCTGTGGTCCAAAAAAGCCCTTCTGTGTGTGTGGGGGTGGGGGGAGGCTCAGGTCCTGAAACATGATGGCAGAGGAGGACTTAGAGGGGCATTGAAGTGTTATGTGGAAAACTGAGAAATGTGAACAGGGGTAGATGGCATAGTGTTTATGCAAAGGACTCATTCCTGAGGCTCCAAAGTCTCAGGTTCATGGTGAATTCACCTTCTTTACACCATCTTGGGAGGAACTTCAAGGAATCATGTTAAGTGAAATAAATGAGAAACGAAAGGATGAATATGGAATGATCTCACTCAGGCAGAAGTTGAAAAACAAGGTCAGAAGGGAAAACACTAAGCAGAACTTGGACTGGAGTTGGTGTATTGCACCAAAGTAAAAGACTCTGGGGTAACAGGAGTGTGTGTGGGGGGGTTCAGGTCCTGAAACTTGACAACAAAGGAGGACCTAGTGGGGGTTATATTATTATGTGTAAATGTTATGCATGCACAAACTGTAGTATTTTACTGTTGACTATTATAACCATTAATTCCCCATAAAGAAATTAAAAAAAAAAACATCCCTTCCTGTTTACCCAGCCCACCTTCCCTCCTCCAAGCAGAGGTAGAAATCCCTCCATTCTGGTGGTCACTTTGGCGTGACTGATAAGCAAACCTGCTTCGGAGGAAGGAAATAGAGTCACTAAGACTGAGGGTGTGTTTCATCCCATGTGAAGCCCTCAAGTGGCCCTTGCTGAAGGGGGCAGCTCAGGAGATGACTAAAGTAAGGCTGAGATGAGCTGGAGGAGCACAAAGAACAGAGAGGATCCCAGCCTCAAGGCAGGTGGTTAATGTCAGGAAATCCTCAGAGGGAACAATAGTGGAATCATCTCTGAGAGATGGAGGGATAGACTGTGCATAGGAGAGACAGAGGGACATACTAGGAAGAGGGAACAACCAGGGCCAAAGCAGAGTGCAGTGTGGACCTGAACCCAGAGCAGCTACACTTATAGCCCACCCTTCATCTCATTGATGTGTCTCACTGTGCCGTCATCATCTACTGACCCATCTGTCCCCCAGAAATATCTATGTGCTCCCTCCCCCGGGCAGCTCTACATCTGACCTTCCCCCTGTAGACCCTCAAACAACAGAAGGCCTGTCCATCCTGAGCAGGCAAAATACATCTGTGAAGGGAAGAGTTTGTGACCTAGTGTCTCAATTATGGAGCATTGGCACCTAGACCTTACCGGGTGAGGCAAAGCCCAGTGGTGGCCTTATCCATGAAACCAGACTGTGCACTCCCTGATGGCAGGGAGCCATCTCCTTCTCCTTCTCCTTCCTATTCTCCCATTCCATGCTACCAAGCACAAGCCTATGGGCAAGGAAATAATAATCACTATTAGCACAGCAGACACTTTCATGGGGCTATGAGCAAAGCATTGCCCAAAGAGTTTATACATTGATCTTCTAATCAAATCCTGAAACAACTCAATTATACTGGTTTCATAGACTGAAATTTAGGGACATAAAAGTCAGTAACTAACTATCCAAGATCATTTAAGAGACATCATATAATAGAACATCTAGGGTCCAGAGAGGTTGGGTCTGTGCCTTGCCATGCATACAACACAAGTTCAAGTCCTAGCACCACAAGGGAGGCACTATGTAGCAGAGGAAGCCCCAAGGCTTTGGCCTACCTCTGTCCCACCCCCACTTCCATCACATAAGCAGCCCAGAGAGGTACAATTCCCCTAACTGCATGAAAAATAAATAACTAGATAAATAAATAAATATCAGAGAAGAAGCATGGGAATAAGAGCAGAGCTAGGTTCAAAGCCCAGCTGTAATACCTAGATGCTGTGAAATAATGACTTATAATTTTTTGTATATATTTCCCAAATATAGATTTTCCAACATATTATTTTCAGTCATAATTTCTCCCTTTGAGAAATAGTAATAGGTCTGTGGTGAAGAATGAAAGACACAGAAGGATATACAGAGAGCTCTGAGCTTAGTTTGAGACACATAGCAGTTGCTCAGGAACTGAGAGTCATCACTTTTGCCCTGATGCCCAGAAAGTTCTCTTCTAAGTAAAGACAGGCTCATATCAGCTGCCTTGTCCTCCTGCCTTTGTGCTTGGACACCACCTCCTCCTGCCAAAGTGACTTGCAGGAATACTTATGAGTCAGACCCCCATTCTACTCAGGCCTGCTGTTTCCCAATCAACAAACTTCTTCCATTTAGAGCAATCTTTTCCACTGCTCCCTGCTGCCAGCAGAGGCCGGCATTAGAGAGCATCTTGGCTCCCATTGGAAGAAAAACAAACTGTGTAGAAAAATAAACACTCAAAAAAAAAAAAAAAGTTCTGTGGTTTTACATTTAAGACCTAATAGTTTTTCCTTTCTCTCTTACCCCCAACCCCCAGATACCACAAATCTTATGCTGGAGGAAGAAAAAAAGAAAAGGTGACCAAGAAACATCTAGATCATTCTTCCATGCAAACATGTCCCACAATGACAACAGCTGAGAGTCAGGATTCTGTATCTGTGCTACTGTGAGGAGGCTGGAGTGCCGTCTTCCTGCTGCCCTTTTTCCTCACTTCCATGGTCTAGAAGGGTGAGTCCTGCAGACGTTTCTCACCAGCTCCTGTAGCTCAGGTCCTCTAACAGCCAGACGTGGGCATGAATGTGAGGAAGTCTGAGACTGAGACTCTAGTACAGTAGGTCATGACATTTTAGCTGCCAAATACTGTGGCCTCCCCACAGTGAGGCAAGCTGGTCAGAAGCCGTCCTGTCCCAAGTTTAAAACAGGAATATATTTCCTAGAGAAACACAAAAGCCACTGTCTTTGAGAACAGCCTGCATACTGCCCAGCCATCCATCAGAAAGGCAGGAAAGAGAAGTCATGAGTGATCCAGCACTGGCCAAGGCTAGCCAGGCTCCTCAGACCAGTTCTTATGTGCCCACACACACCTCCTGCCCTGATGACCTGCACTAGGTGTTAGGGGAGGCTGGCTGCATATCTAACACACCTTCTACAGTAGCCAGCACACAGTAGGTACTCTGCTCATCTATGTGCCTTTGGACTGAAGCTTCTGAAGCTGCCTGTGACCCCATATATTCTAGAAATACCATCAGTGTTTTTTCCAGACTGTATTTTCTCTGTACACTCTCTCTGGTGAAAGCACCCACCAAAATGTGCAATAGTCAAAAGACTAAAAACCTTTTTTTAAAAAAAATATTTTAACTTAGTACTGACTTCTTTGGCAGCAAAGACATTACTCATCTTGGTATTGATCATACAGCACAAAAGAAGAACTAGTATTTTGAACATTCAGAGGAATGAATGAATGAACAAGGTAATAAATTGAAAATGGCTTATTCCTTCAAGGAATTCAAAACTTACTGGAGAAAATGTATTAAAGTAAGTCTAATACAAGGCAAGAAAAACAACTGATAAAAGCCAAAAGAGATGGAAAAAATTAAGGCCTGAAGAAACTCTGAGTTGACATGAATTTCTCTGGCAAGGCTGGGGAAGTGGACAGGCCAACAACACTGAGCCAGGACAGTGAGTTGGGGTGAGGTGAAGAGGTTCTGTAGATAGAATGGGGAGCAAACTGGGAAGGCATCTCAGGAAACATGGTGGGGGAAAAAGAAATCACACAAATGTTCTGGAGATGTGGAAACATTTTCTTCTGCTGTGGTTTTACATTAGGGGCCTAATGGTTTTTCCTTTCTTTTCCCATACAAGCTGTCCAGCTCAGTGAGAGGAGAGATGTTCAAGGCAGGAGTGGGGAAAGGTTTGGAAAGAGACTAGGGTCAAATCTGTGGGTTGAGGGGAACTAGGATACCAGTCTCTACTAAGCAGCTGGGGAAGGAAGGAGAGAGTGCAGGGAAGCTCTTCACCATGCAGTGGCACTGCTCAGGCTCTGTTGGGGGAGAATGGAGTAGACAAGGTAGTGAGGCTGGAGAAAGGGGACAATGATGGAGTAGGAAGGGGGATAGATATGAGGCAAGTGATTTGACCTGGAGGCTGGTGAGGAAGCTGTCCTCAGAGCAACCTTTAATTTTCTCACTTTTTATATTCCTCAAACAGTTCATTTGAAAAGAAGAAATTCAATTACAAGAACACATAAAGCAAGATTTTATAATATGAACAACACTAGAACAGAGGCACATAATAGGGACAAACTGATTTTTCCTCTCTCATCTCTGGTGTTCAGTGTTTGCTTCCTAAAGTGTTGGCTTCCTCCCAGATCTAAGCACCCTCACCCCAGTAATTTAAGGCTTCAGTAAATGAAGACTGTGTTTTGAGGGCTGGAAAAATAGCTCACTTAAATAGTGTGCTCCTTCAGCATGTGCATGACCCAGGTTCCCACCCAGCGCCCACCTCAATGAAGGAAGCTTCAGAACTGTGGTGTCTTTTTAAAGATAGAGACAGAGAGGCTGGCAGTGGAACATCCAGTTAATAGCACATAGTACTATGCACAAGGATACAAAAGACTCAAGCAAGGACCTAGTTTCGAGTCCCCGCTCCCCACCTACAGCAGGGATGCTTCACAAGCAGTGAAACAGGTTTGCAGGTATCTATCTTTCTCTCTTCTTCTCTGTCTCCCCCCTCCTCTCTCAATTTCTCTCTGTCCTATCAAAAGGAAAGAAAGAAAGAAAGAAAGAAAGAAAGAAAGAAAGAAAGAGAGAGAGAGAGAGAGAGAGAAAGAAAGAGGGTGCTAGGAGTGGTGGAATCATAGTGCCAGCACACTGAGTCCCAGTAATAATCCTCTTGGCAATTAAAACAAACAAAAAACAGAGAGGCAGAAAACACCTTGCTGGGGGGGGGGGTGTAGTCAAGATGGCGACTTGGAAACATCTGGCATGAGCTCCAAAAATAAGTAGCTTACAACCTAGAATTCTCTGGAAGCCTTTTTCTTTTAGTTCTCCTTCACTTTTTTTTAGGTGGATGGAGCTCTATTTGAGTGACAAAATACCTGGTCAATCAGAGCCTCAGCCCTGCCTGGGAAAGACTACCTGGAGGTTTTTTTTTTTTTTAATACTTCTTACAATTGGCTGTCTTTGCTCAGGCTGCCTGAGCCAATCTGGAGAGATCCAAGCAACAGACTGACTGTTAGGGTATTTTTTACTCTATTTTATTTTATTATTACTATTATTATATACGAATGTCCCTTTTCCCCCCTTCTTCAGGTTGATCAAAATTAGCGGTTGTTGTTTTTTTCTATTGATAGGTGACTGAGTGTCCTATCCATTGTGAGAGAAACTTGTTTCTCTCTCCCTTTGCCCTTCACTCTCTTTTTTCCCTCCTTCTAGCTAATTAAAAAAAAAAAAACTCTTTCCTTTCAGTGCTCTTTTTTCCCCCTTCCTTCTTTTGCTTTCTGAATTCACTGATACTCATTTGTGAATTATTTTGGGGAATAAATCTGACTCATAGCAGACTCTCTATGTGTGTGTCTCTCTTTTCTATTTCCCTTTCTCCTCTTGCTATCCCTAGAATTTGTAGTGGACAGTAGATTTGCATGATTGTCTATTCTTGCTTTCCCTTTTTTCCTTTCTCTTTCTTTTTCTTTTGGCTTGGTTGCTATTTCTTCATGGACTGGAGGTGTTGTTTGGCTAACTGGTATTGGCTGAACTGCATAAATCCTTGCTTTAGTTACTATTGTTGTAATTTCTGAGGTTGGTGACTGCATTTGTGAAAGGTCTTTAGTGTAGTGTGGCTTGTACTCAAAACACAACAACTGAAGAATGACAGAACAGAAAAATAAAACCATATCAATAAAAAAAGGTTAAATCAAGAGCAAATAAAACTGCTACCACAGTTTATGAATCAGGACAGGAGCCCAGAAGAAACTCCAAGTCAGTCAGAAGTAACCATAGATAAGAAAAATATACAAGCAATAATAAACCTAATAACCACAGAAATGAAGACAACTATGGAGGAAAAGACTATCAGAATTAGGAAAACAACAGATGAGACCCTTAAGAAAAATACAAGCTACCTCAAGGTAATTAGAGAACTGAAAGCTGAAATAGCTGAACTAAAAGGTCAATTAGCAGAACAAGCTATTATTATAACTGAACTGAAGAAAGAAGCTGAGGGAAGGGAAAGCAGATTAACAGAAGCAGAAAACAGAATTATCCAGACAGAGGACGAGCTAGAGAAAACTAAGAAAGAGGTAAAAGAGCTTAAAAAAAAAAGAGATTTAGAGACACTGAAAACAACAACAGAGACATATGGGATGATCTCAAAAGAAGTAACATTCATATAATTGGCCTACCAGAGGAAGAAAGAGAAGAAGGGGAAATAAACATTCTAGAGGAAATAATAGAAGACTCCTCAGACCTGAACAATAGAAAGAACATTAAGATTCAAGAGTTCCAGAGAGTCCCAAATAGAATCTACCCAGACCTGAAGACACCAAGACAAATCATAGTTATAATGAAAAGAAGTAAGGATAAAGAAAGGATCCTAAAGGCTGAAAGAGAAAAAAAAAAAAAAAAAACTTACCATACAGGGGAAAACCTATAATATCATCAGCATACTTCTCCACTCAAATTCTAAAAGCCAGAAGAGAATGGCAAGATATCTATAAAACCCTCAATGAAAAGTGGTTCCAACCAAGGATAATATATCCTGCTAGACTTTCATTCAAACTAGATGGAGGGATCAAAAACTTCTCAGACAGGCAACAATTAAAGGAGGCAACCATCACCAAGCCTGCCCTGAAAGAGATTCTAAAAGACCTCTTATAAAGAAGAACATCACCATAATACTTGCTACATATCAGAGCAAATAAAAAATTGTTGAATAATGGCACTACAATACATTAAATCCATAATATCAATAAATGTCAATGGCTTAAACTCACCCATTAAAAGGCACAGAGTGGGAAGATGGATCAGAAAACACAACCCAACCATATGCTGCTTGCAAGAATCCCACCTGACCCAACAAGACAAATACAGACTTAAAGTGAAAGGATGGAAATCTATCATACAGGCTAATGGACCACAAAAAAGGCAGGAACAGCCATTCTCATCTCTGACACCATAGACTTTAAATTAAATAAAGTAATAAAAGACAGGCAAGGCCATTACACAATGATTAAAGGATGAATCAAACAAGAAGATTTAACAATTATTAACATCTATGCACCCAATGAGGGACCATCTAAATACATCAAACACTTACTGAAAGAACTACAAAAAGACATCAATAGTAATACAATAATAGTGGGGGACTACAACACCCCACTCTCACACTAAGATCAATGAAGCAGAGAATCAACAAAGAAACAGGAGAATTAAATGAAGAGATGGACAGACTAGACCTGGATATTTTCAGAGTTCTTCACCCCCCAAAACAGGAATACACATTCTTTTCAAGTCCACACAACACATACTCAAGGATAGACCACATGTTAGGCCACAAAGACAGTATCAACAAATTCAAGAACACTGAAATCATCGCAAGTATCTTCTCAGACCACAGTGAAGTAAAGCTAACATTTAACAACAACAACAAAAATTACCAAAAGTCACAAAATTTAGAAATGCAACAACATGCTGGTTAAGAACCACTGGGTCAGAGAGGCACTCAAGTAAGAAATTCAAATGTTCCTGGAAACAAATGAAAATGAAGACACAAGCTATCAAAATATTTGGGACACAGCTAAAGCATTACTGAGAGGGAAACTCATAGCCATACACATATTAGAGAACAAGAAAAAGCTCAAATAAATGACCTTCCTGCACACCTTAAGGACTTAGAGAAAGAGGAACAAAGGAACCCTAAAGCAACCAGAAGGATGGAAGTCACTAAAAGTAGAGCAGAAATAAACAACATTGAAAATAAAAGAACCATACAAAATATCAGTGTAGCCAAATGTTGGTTCTTTAAAAAATTAAACAAGATTGACAAACCCCTAGCCAGACTCACTAAAAAAAAAAAAAAAAAAGAAAAGAAAAAAAGGAGAAGACTCAAATAAATAGAATTGTAAACGATAGAGGAGACATGACAACAGAAAATCCACAGAAATCCAGAAAATCATGCAAAACTTCTATGAAGAACTATACGCCACCAAGTTAGAGAATCTGGAAGAAATGGAAGAATTCCTAGAAACATATGCCCTTCCAAAACTGAACCAAGAAGAACTACAAAACCTAAATGGACCAATCACAGACAAAGAAATTGAAACAATTATTAATAATCTTCCCAACAACAAAAGTCCTATTCCAGATGGCTTCACAAATGAATTCTACAAAACCTTCAGGAAGCAGTTAATACCTATACTTCTAAAACTCTTCCACAAGACTGAAGAAACAGGAACACTCCTTTCCACCTTCTATGAAGCCAACATCACCCTGACACCAAAAGCAGATAGGGACACAACAAATGAGGAAAACTACAGACCAATATCTCTGATGAACATAGATGCCAAAATATTAAACAAGATCCTGGTCAACCGGATACAGTAGTATATCAAAAAGATTGTTCATCATGACCAAATGGAATTTATCTCAGGAATGCAAGGCTGGTTCAACATAACATAAGTTAATCAATGTCACTCCCCACATCAATAAAAGCAAAACCAACAACCACATGATTATCTCAACAGATGCAGAGAAAGCCTTTGACAAAATCCAACAGCTATTCATGCTCAAAACACTACAAAAATGGGAATAGATGGGAATTTCCTCAAGATAGAGGAGTCCATATATAGCAAACCTACAGCCAACACCATACTCAATGGACAGAAGCTGAAAGCATTCCCCCTCAGATTGGGGACTAGACAGGCCTGTCCACTATCACCATTACTCTTCAACATAGTTTTGGAAGCTCTTGCCAGAGTAATCAGGCAAGAGAAAGAAATCAAAGAAATATAGATTGGAAGAGAAGAAGTCAAGCTCTCATTATTTGCAGATGATATGATAGTATACATAGAAAAACCTAAAGAATCCAGCAGAAAACTATAGCAAGGTGTCAGGCTACAAAATCAATGTACAAAGATCAGTGGTATTTTTTATGCAAATACTAAATCCAAAGAAGAGGACATCAGAAATCACTCCCATTCACTGTTGCAGCAGAATCAATAAAATACCTAGGAATAAACCTGACCAAAGAAGTGAAAGGCTTGTATACTGAAATTTATGAGTCACTATTCAAGGAAACAGAAAATGATACTAAGAAATGGAAAAACACCCCATGCTCAGAAAACACCATGTTGTTGTGGTCATGAGGTGGTGTAGTGATAGGCTTTAGAATCTTCAAGCATGAGGTCCTGAGTTCGATTCCTGGCACCACATGTGCCAGAGTGATGTCTGGTTCTTCCTCTCTCCTCCTATCTTTCTCATAAATAAAATAAAAATCTTTAAAAAAAAGAAAGAAAGAAAACACCTTGCTGTTTATATCTATTTAAAAGTCTGTGTTTTAAAACCTCGCACTCTTCGGAAGAACTATGTTCACCAGGAAGTCAGCTTGCCCTGCAATGACACTGACAATAAGTTGTGTTTTTCTCTAGGTCTCTAGTCAAAAGTTAGCTCAGATTATAAATAACACATTATATAGACTAGATGTAGTAGAGCACACGTGTCAGCATGTGCAAGGACTGGGGTTCAAATTTTCAGTGTCTTCCTGCAGGGAGGAAAACTTTATGAGCAGTGGAGCAGCACTATAGGTGTCTCTCTTTCTCTATGTCTCTCTTCCTCCTCTCTATCTCTCTCTCTCTCTCTCATTTCTCATCTCTATTGAAGAAATTAAAAAAAATAGACAGGGAGATTAGACTGTAGTGTACCAGATTGATCTCACTCAGGTTCGAGCCATGAGGGAAGAGAAAGGTAGAACTTTCTGAGCATTGAAGTAGTGCTTCAGGTGTATCTCTTTCTCCTTCACTATCTTCCTCTCCCCTCTCAACTTTTCTCTGTCCTATCAAATAAAAGAAATGGGAAAAAAAAGAGCAGGGGAAGAACACTGGGAGCAATGGATTCATTACACACACAAGGCCCCAGAAAAAAAAAAAAGAAAGAAAAGTAGAGAAAAGGAAGTAAAAAGGCCACTAGGAATGATGAAGTCATCGTGCAGGCAATGAGTCCCAGTGACAACCCTAATGAAAAAAAAAAAAAGATGTAAATCCTCCAACTGCTTTCTCTCCTTACTCTGTACATGAAATCCAACTCAGTACAACAACAACAATGGAAGTGTGCCGGGCTAGACAGAAGTGACCACATCACTCAGGGGGAAAAACTTGCTCTGAGCACATCACATACATGAATTCACTTAATGTTCATAAAAATTCTCCCCAAGACAGATGGTGAAGCAGAGATGCAGACCTCAGATCAGAAATGGGGGCATCAAGATCAAAGCCCAGGATATCCATCTTTGGAGTCCACATTGGCAATCCCCATGTCCTGACTGTCATTTGACATCCAGCTCCTTTTTTCAACACTCACTAAAGTACTGTGTCCGTGGAGTTAATTTTTTTCTTCTTTTGGGGGAGATTAATTGTTTACAGTTAAAAGTAAAATGCAGTGACTTGTACATATGTAACATTTTTCTGTTTTCCACAAACAATTCAAACTCCTCTAGGTCTTTCTTTCCCCATGTTCCAGGACCTAAATGCCCCCACTCACCCACCCTAGAGTTTTTACTTTGGTGCAATACACCAAAACCAGCTCAAGTTCTACTTTATGTTTTCTTATTTTTCAGCTTCTCTTTTTTATTATTAGTTGTTTGATACTGATAGACATGATTATGGGATTAGAGGGGCAAAATTCACAAAACTCCCACCACAAGTGTGCCATATCCCATCCCCTCCACTGGAAGCTTCCCCATTCTTTATCCATCTGGGAATATGGACCAAAAATCTCTATGGGGTGCAGAACATTGGAGACCCGGCTTCTATAATTGCTTCTCCAATGGACATGGGTGTTGACAAGTAAATCCATATCCCCAGCCTGTCTCTGCCTTTCCCTAGTGGGGTAGGGCTAGCAGAGTTAATTATTAGCAAACCTCTTGTAAGAAAGAATTTAACAGGTAATTTTGCCTGAGATAATCCCATGAATGCATGCTTTGGATTTTAAATAATGCCAAAGAGGGACTGTAGAGAGCTCACTGTGTAGGGAAGGCATGTGCAATGCCATGAATTCAGCCTGGAACCTGACTTAGAAATAGTCTTTGCTGGTATAGTCAGTTAAGATAGGACTGTATTGGAGTAGGGTAGGTACTTCATCTGATATGCTGGTGTCTATAAGAGGAGAGACACAGATAAAGGGTGAGAATGACCTGTAACAATAAAGGCAAGGATTAGAGTCCTGCTGCTATAAGCCAAGGAATTCTTACAGTTACCAGAAGCTAAGAGAAACAAGGAAGTCACTGGAGACCCAACTCTCCCTAAAGCTTCAATGAGGGCATAGTCATGGATTTATTATAGTCACAGTACCTTGGACTCCTTAGTCTCTAGGACTATGACAGAATGCACTTCTGCTGTTTCAAACCACCCAGTGTGTGCTATATTGCTACGGGATTTCTAGGAAACAAACACAGGAATGTTCTTCACTTTCTAGGAATAATCCATAGCCAGATTATGAGAATAATACATAACCCAGCGTAAGAATTCTGTACTATAAGTAAGTCTTCTGGGGCTGGCAAGATAGCTCATCTAAAGAGTGCATCTGCTTTGTCTCATATGTGACTCAGGACCGCATGCAGCCCCCACCATACTGAAAAAAGCTTCAGTGCCGCTGTATCTTTCCTTCTCTCCCTCTGTATTTTTGTCTCTTGTCTCTGTGTTTCTACCTGAGAAAATATTGACCTGGAGTGTTGAAGGCCCTGTGATAACAGAAGGAAAAAAAAGGCCTTAGTGTAAATACGGAAGACAGAGTAAATAACTCAGTCTTAGGAAGGTCAGGGAATGCATCTTAAGGCAGGCATGATTAGAGCTGAGTTTTGAAGAATGAGTTCTTCAGAGAAAGTGTCCTTTGGGCAGAAGGGCAGCAATATTATAGATGTCCTTCCTATAGGTATCTCCTGCTGGATTGGACTTCCTGGTGGTCTTAGCATAAGGCTCAAACCAAGACAGATGTTCAATTCACATTTCTTGAACTTGCAGAAAAGCAGGACTCTCTAGATGAGCAGAAAGGAACAGAGGACAGTGTGGGTGGCTGCCACCTAGAGACAGGAAAGACTGAAATCATCAGACTCCCCAAATAGAGAGCAGATGGAGGGCAGCAGCAGAGGCCAGAGGAATGAGGCAACCCAAGCAGGGCTGCCTTTTTAAAACACAATAATAATAAAATTGGGTTGTTCTCTAGGGTTCTAACTCAGCTGGGAAAGGAAGCAATTTATGGCCAAAGGAAGTCGGCTGACAGTAAACAAAAATACAGTGACCCCTGAGACCGAAGATAGATGTTGCCGTCGTAAAAATGAGATTAATTTTAATAAGGGTTTTCACCAAGCAGCAGATCCTGGCGGCCAGAGACCTGTCAAAGGGCTGATGACAGGCAGTGCTGCTGATGAATGGGGCTGACCCTATGAGCTGAAGACATGGGGGACAATCAGAAGCTTGGGACTGGCCCCAGGCTGAGGATTGGGCAGCTGCTGTTTATGCAGATTTTTTTTGTCATGGTGGTTGGTGACTTGGAGTTGGATGCCCACAGTTCAGACCTCTAAGCTGTGGCAAGTCCCCTGCCCACTTGATGTGGGACTGTGCTTGCATACCTCCAGGAATGAGAAGCTCACTGCTAATAAATGTAATAGGCCAGTGCCACATTCAGAATCATTCATGAAATAAAAAATGTCCCTTTGTTTCCCTGGCCATTTTTTTCAAAGGCTGTGGCCACTCTTGATTCAAACTGAGAGTGCAACTTAACAAATATTGTTGAGGACTCATTGTGCAGCAAGCCTACAAGAAGAGATGGTTAGGCATGGGTTCCCACCACCAAGAACTTTCAGAAGGGAATGAAATGTGCCCTGATATTGGTGACAGACTGAACTCCAATACTAGGATTGACTGAACCATAATTCTGACCACGACCTAAGCCCTGATGCTCTTATATACTCAGCTTTCCTCTTCCCAACCATCATCTTCACTGGCACACTGAACCCTGAATCGGTAGAGATTAAACCCCAAACCCAACTCAGTCTGGGCTCAGATGCAGTTTGAATGCTTATTTATTTATGTATTTATCATTGGATAGTGACAGAGAGAAATTGAAAGGGAAGGGGGAGATATAGAGGGAGAGAGAGAGACACCTGCAGCTCTATTTCACCACTCAGGAAGCTTTCCTTTTGCAGGTGGGGACTAGCGGATGGAACCCAGGTCTTTGCAATTTGAATCCTAACCCTTTCCTAGACAGGTTGAGTCCTGATCCTGGTCACAGTGGGGTCCTGATTCCGACCCAGGGCCTCAAAACAGTTGCCTATTAAAATGGAACTTAGGAAATGGCAAATGAGTTTGTGTAAAGACTTTGTGTGACTCCAGCCGTGTCCACACCCTGGGTGCTTAAGGCAGATGCATCTTAGACACTTGGGGGGGTGTGCATCCTTTTTATGGGGAAGCACAAGAGGACACTCCCTAAGTGAATTCTCATGCCCCATGCTTGTCCTGCCACAGCACTGAGTCAACCCATCACTTCATGCACACACATGCCTACCCCACTGGCCTCTGCTCTCCTATAGGGAAAATAATGTTCTGATGTGCTCATGACTTTTCTTTCCCTTAAACCCAACCCCAGAATACCTACTGTGTGGTGGGTCTTGATCTAAACACTAGGACACAGAGACAATGGCCTAATAGCTTGGCTTACCAGAAATGGCCCTATTAGAGCTTTAATCACTTACTTAATTAACAAACCAATCAGAGGGATTGATCCCTCTGCAGAGGGATCACCTTGCAGAGAAATGGTGACCCATGGGGTTGACAAACTGAATACCTGCCAACCAAATAAAATCAGGCCCTCCTGATTGTTCAGCACTCAGCCCCTCTGGCATCAGACAGCCCAATTTCTCGTCAGCCATTTCCCCAATTATGTATCAATAGATGTCACACAATCAAGTCCTGGTTCCCAAGAGAGTGTTTGAAAAGTCAAAGATGTTTGTCTAATGCAAACCGATGTCATGTCGGGAATTAGTTTGACTAATAGGCCTTTAATTAGATCCTTGTGATGTCTGGATCCCAAGCAGAGGCTTCCCAAAGTTTGTGTTTAGAAGATAAACTATTCCTTCCTCTGGATTGCCACCATAAATCTCTCTTTCAGTGTGCATGCAGGGTGGTGGGCCAGAAAGAGACATGTGTCTTCTACCAACATTCAGAATTGTGCCCAGTCACCCAAGGGTAAGGGGTACTCAGAAGGTCCTCTGTCAGGTTGATTGCCTCTGCAGCAGAGCTGGGAGAAGGGCTTGCTCCATACCATCCGCCTGCGTGGGGACAAGAACTTCTCACCAGGGCCAGAGAGTCATCTTCCCAAAGAGCAACAGGAAATGTTCCTCTTGTCAAGATGAATAACTCCAGCAGGGCCATCTCAGGAGCAGAGAGCAAAATGAGACCATCATCCAGGGCATTTCTCAGCACAGGAACACAGAAACCCAGAGAAGTCTGTACAGTGAAATCAGCATAGGGCACAGGCACACAGGAGGGATGGTACAGAAAATGAAGTGTGCAGCGTACCAGGCACTGAGCAAGTGTGTGGTATACAATAACATTGTGATTTGTAGATTCTTTCCTCTGCTTGGAAAGTTACTCGAGTTACCATTCAGCCTAGTACTCCCCCATCCCCCAAGTGCACTCCAGGGCCTGGTACTAATGGACCTCTGACTAGCTACCTGTTTTGTGATGAGTTCACAGAAACTGAAAGAAAAATACTAGGAAAGATTTATAGAAGGCTGTCATTGCCATGACAAAGTTTAATTCATTTCATGAAAGTATTACCTGCCAGCAAAAGACTGAAGGTCAAATATAGTGTTTTACCACAAATGATTTGAGAGGTGAAGACATGGATGCTTCTGAAGTAGATTTTACTGTTACCATTTCACACATGAGAAGCTGAGGTCTGGAGGGATTAACTTGCCCAAGTCCATCCACTCAAATGGTAGTGCTTGAACACAGACCCTCCTGGTTCACAACTCCCAAGAGCTCTGAAATGTTTGAAGTGATGAGGATGATAAAGGTGTCTCTTGTTCATGTTAATGAGGCAACTTTTCAGAATCACCTAAGGAGGGGGGCTGTCTATCAGGAAAGCCAACCATCTCTCTGAGACATGGCCACACCCCCAAAGGCCAGGTGTGAATGCTAAATGCCTGGACCTCAGTGGGTGCTGTCAGGGATCCTCTTGTCCTCCCTGTAGCAGGTCTGTGGGGTGCCCTTTCCCTGCCCTTGGGTGGTTCAGTGAGGCCCTTGAGGAGCCATGTGGTGGGCTCAAGGTGTAACATGCAGGCTTAAGTATCTCTAAAACAACTAGTAAAAACCCTGACCAAATCCAAACCAGATGCCCCAGGGTGTACAGGGCTGAGAGCTGTCAACACCTCTGCATTTTCACCTGCTCATGTGGGTTGCACCTGTAGGCTGCAGGAGCACAGGAGAATGTCAGGCTGCCCACCAGCTTCACTACCCATGGGCCTGCCCTAAAAAGGCATGGAGAAGCCAAATGGGAAAAGCAGTAGATCTCTCTCAGACCTTCCCTTCCCTCTGATTCTGTTCCCCCTTTCTTGCAGTTCCCTGTTCAGGCCCAAAGGGTTTCTTCATGCCTGAACTATGCTCCCAAGCTGAGAAGTTGGGCAAGTTGCCTTTTATCTCCAAGCCTCGGATTTCCTACAAACAACCTGGAGACATTAACAATGACCTCCAAGTTTACTGACTAGTTCATTCATTTTGTTAGACAAATATTTATTGGGCATTTATTGTAGGTCAAGCATTAATCTTTATACTGGGAATATAGTGGTGAACAAAACAGACATTATCCTTGGCTTTTTATGTTTACATTCATATAGAGTCTATAGAAGTAGGCAGGATAAACACACCTCCACACAAGTAAACAAACAATTTATAAATGGGGCTAATGCTTTGACAAGAATATACAAGGTGCAAAGAGAGCATACAATAGGGCCAGGGTGAAGGAGGTCTCTCTAAAAAAATAGTTAAGGATGTTGAGTAGGAATAATTCCAAGGAAGGGTTTGGGGTGGAGTGCCCATGTAAGAGAATAGCATGTGCCAAGGCTCAAAGGCAGAATAATACCTAACTCAGATCTTCCTGATGTATTGAGAGCAGAAAGAGTAGGCAGCAACATAAGACTTTGGCCTGGTGACCATAGAAAACTTCCAAAATGCTTGCAACAGGAACTTCATTTGATTCTCTATTTACAGCTTTAAATGATGACTTTGGAAGAAGGGGAGTTAGGGTGGGATTCCTTTACCTTTGATTTGAAAAACTTCCAGGGTCTGAGGTCCCAGAAGGGAAGAGCTTGGTCATGATCCATAAGTGCCAGAGGCCAGAGGCCAGAGTAGACACTGTTCTTTCCTCAACCCTGGCCTGTCTGTAATAATTATAATCTATTACTACCATCCTTAATATAGCTTGGCCCTTCAGCCCTTGAGCAGACAGACAGAATAAAGATCCCTAATTCTTTGGCACAGTTAAAGAAACTAAGGCACAGAGAGGTAAGTGGACCTATTAAAAGTCATGCAGCAAATTAATAAACATGACTTCAAGGCTTCTAACTCAAGATTAGATCACATCAATCCCAGGAGGGAGCACTTTACCAAGATTCCTGCTCCTACAGGAATAGACATTCTTAAAGATAAAGATACAATGTTGGGGTCTAGAGGGAGACTTTAGAAGGTGAAGTCATAGCAGACAGGGATAAGGATGAGGTTCAAGATGCTAGACAGAAGGTCACAGAGACATAAGGAATGAAGTGGTGTGGGATATTTGGGACCACCCATACTGAGGACTAACTCCTTTGACACAACTAGAAGAAGGAGGAAGAAAACTCCTGACTGGCTCTGGGCTTTCTCGGGGTCACATCCCCACAGCACATCTGCTGGCTCTGCCCCAGAACACACCTGGGGAGGTTTATAAGGAGCAGCTCCCATCTGAGCCTGAGCCTGAGCCTGAGCAATTCCTGCTACAGTGCTCCAAATCCTGCAACCATCACTACCAGGACAGACAGGCATGAGCACACACATACTTGTATACACAGCCTCTGGAGAGGCTCCTTCTGGGAGGGTCACAAACACTTGCTCACTGTGGCCTGGTTAGCCTGGTGTCCACAGGGCTAGTGGCACCCACAATCCAATGATACTGCTGTTGATGCAGCCCAAGCTCTGCAGCACAAGCACCCAAGGTCACTCTCCCCAGTTCTTGGCAGCCTTGCTAGCTGTGCTCTGTCTGACAGGGTCCTTGCTCTTTGGTATACATCCACCTTGAAGACTCAGCTCAACCATCTGCTCCCCCTTTGCCAAACTTGAATACAGTCATTCAGTCCTCCTCCAGGAAGCCACCTTTACTCTCATAATAAGTGAGTGGGGAGTCCCTCCTGGGGCTCTACCAACCCCAGTGCATCTGTGGTTCCCTCACCCCATTCTGCCCCACAGTAGGAATGGGGGTCAGTGCAGATATTTACCCCTTCTGCCTTCTTTTCTGGCAAGAGAACCCAGGAAAGGACTTTGGGGAATGCAAACATTAACGTAGACTTGAACTGCTATTCTTTAAATTCTCCAGTGTCTGGCAGAATAAAGTCCTCCTGACTGCTCTGCCATTCCAGGCCCTATCTAAGGTCACTGCTGCCCAGGCTGTCTTTCCTTCCTCTGGGCCAGTAGGGCTGGGTGGGTAAGGCCTCTGATAAAAACATCCTGCACTGGGATAAACCTTTGGAAAAATCTCGACTTTCCCTTCTCTGCCTTCTCTCCCTGGTGAAGTCCCTCCCCCATTAGCCTGGAGCTAATCCATCTCACCCAGGAAGCCTGCCCTGGCCTCCCTCCCTTTCTCTCTCTGCTGGGCCTAAAGACAAGGCGGCCTCAGGCCACTTAGAGGGCCTAGACCACAGTAGAGCAGGCTGGAGCCACCTCTAAGCCTGGATAAAGGTGAAATCCAACAGTTGGGAGAGGTTATTTTTGGACCTTACGCAAATGCTAAATGAAGAGCCCTCAGCCTTCCAAGCAATCTTTGCTTTGTGCTCTGAGGCCCAAAACTAACATTTTCATAATAATTTTCCAGTATCAAAGTGATAGTTTTGATTCAAGACAGCTGAAGCCTGCAGAACTGTGGGACTGCCTCTGCCTCCCTCGAGCCAAACATGTACCTCCAACTCTATTTTAACACCTTTGATAATCATCGAAAAATGCACGGCCCCAGCAGTTTTCTCAGCTTCCTGACCATAGCAGCTGCCCCTGGAAGGAGGCCTTTGAAAGTCTGTTTTCCTTCTGTGTTACTCTGAGCCCTGGCTTAGTGCTCCCAGTCTGCCTGGCATTTGAGCCTCCTTCTCTACATTCCATTAGTAATGTCTGGCAGAGGAGTTGGCCTTTCCAGTGCTATTTAAAAAGGGGAGCCCAAGAAATACAGTAACACAATCTCAAGGAAAACTGATATGATCTTTTCAAAACTATAAAGATCACTCACCCGGAGGAACATCTGCACAGCAAAAAGAAAAAGGTTTTAAGCAAACTGGCAGGGGGTCAGGTGACTTGTCAAGGCCAGAGTGTCAGGAGACTGCTGGCTAGTCCTCAACCCCTGTCACTCTGCAGGGGGACAGCCATCCCCATCAGCCAAGAAGCCAGTTCCCGCCCTGAGAGCTCCCACCATCTGGAATTCATTGCAAGAGGGGACACTGGCATTTGAAGTAAGAAACACGGCCTTAGAATAATTGTTCCTTAAATCATTAATACTTCTTGAGCCCCACACGAACAGTCAAAGGACAGTCGAGGTGTGTCAGCTACCCATGGTCCAAGCTTTAGCTCACCCCCACTGTCCTCTTCCTTGGAAGCCATGGCGGCCTCCTCCTGGAAACAGACTCAGACCGAATCCTAGTTTTTCCTCTGCTTTCCAGTCAGGGGCAGGACACTACTGTGAAGATATTATTTGCAAAGATCCTTTTGGTTCTGGACACCATCCAAGATCAGGGGATCATGAAGGACTGAAGGGTAATGCAGCTAAGTTCCTGCTAGAAGCTGGAGTCCCCAAGCACCCAGAGCCCACAGCACCTTCAGTGGTGGCAGCTGACAAAAGGGGTGCCTACCATATCTGAGAAACCTGATGTGAGACAGGAAGTCACACATTTGAGCTGTGTAAGCTCAAGACAGAGAAAGTATAGGCAAGACCCTCCTTGGGTGACTCAGTCTGTTGGGCCCCTGTAGTCCTGCAGGGGAGGAGGGCCCATTCTCAGGTCTTAGAATAACAAGGTCTGAAGATCCAGGTTCTGACTCTTGGAGAGGTTTGGAATCTTGGAGTCTTAGCAGCAGAGAGCTCTGGAAACTTTAGAATTTTCTGACTCCCTCCTCAGGATGAGGGGCTCTAAACCTGTAAAATTTCACTTACTGATTTGCAGATAGGCACTTGTAGAGTCTGGGGGTCCAGTGAGACTGGGGGCAGGGAATGGACAGCTGAGAACCACAGTCTCCAGTCTGTGAGAGAAGCCTGAGATGGCAAGGAAGACCAGTCTTAGGACAAGAAATACCTCAGTAAAGGGTGCCCAGCCCTGTAAACTCTGTTGGAGGTGCTCAGTGCCCCTACATTTTCTTTCTTTCTTTTTTAAAATGTCTTTTTTATCTTTATTTATTGGATAGAGACAGTCAGAAATCAAGAGGGAAAGGTATGATAGGGAGAGAAAGACAGAGAGATACCAGTAACACTGCTTCACCACTGCAAAGCTTTCCCCCTGCAGATGGGGACTGGGGGCTCAAACCTGGGTTCTTGTACACTGTAGCATGTGTGCTCAACCAGATGACCACCACCCTGCCCCTGCCCCTGCCCCTCCATTTTCTTGTTCACTATGGCTGCCCAGGAGCTCTCCTAGCACCTCTCTCTCTGTGCTTCAGCCCCAGGTCTCTACCTGCATCCTGTGTCTTCTCCTTTCCTGAACTGAGTCTTCATATGTCCACGTGTCTATTGGACATGATTTGCTGGACACCACAGGTTCTGAGACACAACATGCCCCTAACAGCTCTCTTACACCACCAAAGAAAAGAAAAAGTCCCCTCCCTAGAGTTTCCACCTCAAGGAAGGTGCTACTACTTACTATTCACCCAGCGGGGATATCAGCCCTGATATCTTTCTTGACCTCTCTTCCCAAGTCCAGTTTTTTTTTAATTTCTTTATTGGGGGATTAATAGTTTACAAAAAACAGTAAAGTACAATAGTTCGTACATGCATAAAACTTCTACATAACAACACAACCCCTACTAGTTCCTCCTCTACCATCATGTTTCATGACCCGAACCTTCCTCACCACCCCAGAATCTTTTACTTTGGTGCAATACACCAACTTCAGTCCAAGTTCTGCTTAGAGTTTCCCCTTCTGATCTTGTTTTTAAACTTTTGTTTATGAGTGAGACCATAATATATTCATCCTTTTGTTTCTGATTTATCTCACTTAACATGGTATCTTCAAGCTCCATCCAAGATAGGGTAAAGAAGGTGAATTCACCATGAACCTGAGATGCTGGAGTGTCAGGAATAAGAGTCTCTTTGTGTAACTATTATGCCATCTACCCCTGTTCACATTTCTCAGTTTTCCACATAGCAATTCACCTCCTTACCCTGGTCCTCATCTGCCATCAAGTTCTACAACCTGAACCCTCCCTCACTACCGCAGAGTCCTTTACTTAGGTGCAATATACCAACTCCAGTCCTAGTTCTGCTTTGTATTTATTGTTCAACTTTTTTTTTTATAACTGGATTTGTTTCATTGACGATCCCTTTAAAATTTAAATGGAAGAGAGTTCTGCCAGTATTTTCCTCTAAGTATTTGATGGTTTCTGGTATAACATCCAAGGGGTGTTCAAATCCACTACTACTACTGTGTTGCTATTAATATATTGCTGTAGGGGGGTCGGGCGGTGGCGCAGTGGGTTAAGCGCATGTGGCGCAAAGCGCAGGGACCGGTGTAAGGATCCCGGTTCGAGCCCCCGGCTCCCCACCTGCAGGGGAGTCGCTTCACAGGCGGTGAAGCAGGTCTGCAGGTGTCTATCTTTCTCTCCCCTTCTCTGTCTTCCCCCCCCCCTCTCCATTTCTCTCAGTCCTATCCAACAACGAATTGCGTCAACAAGGGCAATAATAATAACCACAACGAAGCTACAACAAGGGCAACAAAAGGGGGAAAAAATATATATTGCTGTAGCTCTTTCAGTAGATGTTTGTTGTATTAGCATGGCCTTTAATTGGATACATAGATGTTAATATCATTCAGATCTCTTGATTGACTGATCCTCTGAGCATGAAGTAATGTCCTTCCCTATCTTTTTAATTTTATTTATTTTAAGGTCTATTGTGTCAGACTGAGAATAGCTGTTCCTGCCCTTTTTTGTGGTCCACTGACTTGTATACTAGTTTTTCTTCCTTTCACTTTGAGTCTGTGTTTGTCTTGTTGAGTTAAGTGGGATTCCTGCAGACAACATATGGTTGTGTTGTGTTTTCTGATCTATCTTCCTATTCTGCCTTTTAAAAGATGAATTCAGGCCACTGACATTTATTGATATTATAGAATGAAGATATTTTAATACCATTATTCTAAAATTTTAGAGTGTTAGGATATGTGGCATGTTTATGATGATTTGATTGTTTATAAGAGCCCTTTTAGAATTTCTTGCAGGGCAAGGTTGGTGATTGATAGTTGGTTCCTTCAACTGTTGCTTGTCTGAGAAGGTTTTTATGCCTCCATATAGTTTGAATGACAGTCTAGCAGGATACAGTAGCCATTATCATTGATAGATCAATATATATCTTGCCATTCTCTTCTGGCCTTTAGTATCTGTGTGAAGAAATCTGCTGCTAATGTTAGGAGTTTTCCTCTATAGGTGACTGTTTTTCTCTTGTAGCATTCAAGATCCTTTCCCTATACTTATTTCTTTTCATTCTAAATATGATGTGTCTTGGTGTCTTTAAGTCTGGGTTAATTTTTGGGACCCTCTGAGCCTCTTTAACCTTTATACTTTTTATCTTGTTTAGAGCAGAGAAGTTCTCAGCTATTATGTCCTGTAAAATGCTTTCTTCCTCTCCCACTCTTTCTTCCTCTGGTAGGCCAATAATGTGTATATTACTTCTTCTGAAGTCATCCCATAAGTCTCTGTTGTTGTTTTCAGTATGTCTTAATTTCTTTTGAGATCTCTTACTTCTTTCTTAATTTTCTCTAATTCATCCTCAATCTTGCTAATTCTTTTTTTTCTGCTTCACTTATTCTATCCTTTCTCCCCTCTTTAGCTCATCTATTTTATTATCCTTTTCTTATACTGTATTAGATTGTTCAGCTAGTTGTGCTCTTAGCTCAGCTATTTCAGCTTTCAGCTCTCTAATCACCTCAAGATAGTGTTTTTTTTTCCAGAGTCTCATTTGTTGTTTTCCCATTTCTGATATTACTTTCAAACTCTTTCCTCACTCCTGTGAGTAGTATCTCAATTAGTTCTTGGATCGTGTCCTCTTTCGTATGTGTTTCTACCTTTTCTGGGCTTTTACCTGAGATTTTGTCCTAGTTCGTTTCTCCAATGTTTCTTCTTGGTTTCACCACTGTATATAGTATGTTATGAGGTCTCTCTCTCTGCACTTTTCAATCCACCGATCACTGTACTTTTCAATCCACTGATCACTCTTACTTGAATTGACCTGTGTCTAAGCACAGTACTTAAAGAGCTCACAGTCATGGAAATTAAAAGTTTTTTCAATGTGTCTCAATCCTTGAGGTGAAGCAGGGTGGCTGCTAAACTTTCTTTTGTTCTTTTTCTTTCCTGTAGGCTATGGGAGCCTGCAGGCTTTTTAACTATAAGTAGATTTTTTAGCTTAATTACTCACTCCTAACCTAGAGATAAAACAGGGTGAGGGAGAGATAGTACAGTGGTTATGCAAAAAGATTCCCCTCCCCCAATACAAAGCCCCAGGCACAATTCAGTTTCTCTAACAACAGTCATAACCAAGAAGGGCAGCAGTCCTTGACCCTGTGTTTCTAAAAAAAAAAAAAAAAGCCTATTTGTACTCTGTGGGTTCTGAGTCAATTATTCAATGTGTCTCCAAATTCCTTAGGAGAACAATGTGAAAAGGCTACCACTATACAGTCCTACTTCCAGACCACTGGGAGTGTATGTCTTCTCCTAAGTTGCCTGATCATGTCTCTGCCCCAGTGTCAGCACTGCTGATGTTCCAGCCTCCAGGGACAGTAGCAATGGAGACTCACAGTTGTATTTGGTGAGCCTTAAAGGATCCTCTCCTCCCGTCAGCAGCTTATTGGTTAATAAAACTCAGACCAGAGGTGGTGCCTCATCTGGCAAACTGTAAAACTGTTACCAGTCGCTCCAGAGTAGGTACATAGGAGCTTTCAGCCTTGTTGTAACTTTAACTTAAAAGAGGGGAGAGGGGGGATTGGGGAGCTGCAGCAGAAGGATTCACAGCAGGGAGCTGGGAATGGGTTCGAACAATACAAGGTTTATTAGGGTGAAATGGATAAAAGGCAAAATAAGCAATTATCATCAGGGGTTAAAAGTATGCTAGGTCCATAAAGTCTGAGTATAGTTATCAAAAGTTTAGTCACATAAGATAAACAATTATCAGCTGAGGTATAGGTTGCTCATGGCTGTAGAGGGGTCTAAAATGTTTACTGACTAGCAGAGTCACACATGTTCAGTTCCCAGGAGAAGTAGCCACTGCAGATACCAGGAGCACCTCTGCTGAGATGCTTCTGACCAGGAGAAGAAGCAGCAGCCAAAGAGAGAGACCTGCTCCAAGTCTGCGCTTTTTATACATTCCCTTCTCTGTATGTCCCACCTCAGGCTGACATCATTCATATGCTAATAGTCCCAAACTCCTGTTGAGGTCACAACACAGCCCCAGAGATCTCTCCTTAGGCCCCTCTCTGTCCATGAGCTACATATATTTGCACTCACCCATGACTTGGTGGGTTCCCAAAATATTCCAAGTCTTGTCCTGTGTTCTCAGGTAATCTTTTTTTGTTATTCTTAATTGACTGGGAGAGGAGAGAGATGCAGCAGCTGCTCTGTAGCCCCACTTCTGAAAGTTCCCCAAGTCCAGTTTCTAAGACTTTAAGTTCTATTGTTCTTTCCCTCCGTTCCCTCCGCTCCCCTCCCCCCATTTCTGAGGTGCATTCACACCTTTCCACATACAACATCATGTCCTAATTCAGGTCTTAACATTGTGGGCCTGGATCACTGGAGCCTATTCCACTCTGTGTTCAGATTTTTCACCCAACCACCATAAATGTCTTCCTAAAATACAAATCTTACATGGTTTCTTTCTGCTTAAAAACTTTTAATATAACATTTGCCATAAGTACTCCCCACTCTGTCATGTACTAGTCCAGGCAGGTGAGATTATGCTGCAGCAAATACCATCTCAGTGATTTCAGAGGCTGAAAATATGGATTTTTTTTTCACTCACATTTCATAGACACTGAGGACTGAATGGTCAACTTCCAGTGGCTGACAGCTTATCACACTCACTGAGTCCTGAGCACTTGGGGGAGCTCCCATTCTGAAAGCTATCCATCATTTTGTCTCAAGGAAAAATTGCCATGGAATTTTTCACCCTGGTTACTAAATGCTCAAGTTTGGAAATGGCATGAAATACTTCCCATCACAGCTCGTTGGTCAGAACCAGTCATCTAGAGCCACCTATACACAGGGGGAAGGATTGACACTTTCCTCTGTGCTCAGAGGGGAGAGACAGAAAGAGATGGTAATGCTATAGTCCCATATTCCTTCAGTGTTAAAGTGTCATCATTCTCTTTAAACTCTGTGCCTTTCCAAATGATGTCCCCTCTGCCCAGAACCTTTTCCCAGTAACCACCCTCCATCCTGGGGTCTCAGCTTAAACACCACCTATCCTGGGAGTCTAACTCTTAACTACCCACTCTGAGATCCCACAGCTTTGTCACATTCTGTTATAATTATTTATCTTTGTCTGTTATTTCTTGGGCTGTGAGCTCACTAAAAACAGGAGCTTAAGTGCAGTTTACTACTGTATTCCCAGTACCTGTGTACCTATGCAAATACTATGTTAGAGGCTTATCGGATATCCAGTTTTGCACATGCTATTCCTCCTATGTGAGACCATTCTCTTAGAAGAGACCTGCCTCTTTTTAAGATTTGGTTCATTCTTCACCTCCTCCAGGATGGTATGCCTGCTTCTTAAGTATCAAATGAATAAATAAATGAATGAGATCATGGTCCAGTGACAGAGCAATTGGGAGTGTCCGGGAGCCAGAGGACTCAAGAACAAACCCAATAGTCCATACTGAGTGAGCTCCAGAAGGTAGGCATCTGTAGGCTACAGGAACAGAAGGAAAACAGGTATCTGGTAGCAATGGCATGATTAGAAGGATATGTTTCGTGGGAGATGATAACTTTCTGACTAACCCCACAGCAGTCAGAAAGCAGAGTCCATGAGAAACTGATTAGTCAATAGTGGGGGGAAGGGTAGAGCTCAGATCAGGAAACAGATGATAGATGTAATTTACCCAGATAAAGCCAGAGCTAGAATTGCTCACTGCCAACTTTCTTGAGTCCTGTCTCCTTTCTTCTGCCCTCTCCAAGCTTCCTTTACCTGCTTCAGGGTTGCTAAGAAGCAAAAACCATTTATGAAACTTTGCTTTTCAGATGTAGGTACTCTCCAAAGGCAGAAATTTGTGTCTCCCAGATTCCCCAGCAGTTAGCATAAAGTCTCAGCAATAGTAGTAATTCAATTAATGTTTCTCATATCTCTGATTCATCCTCTACTTTCCAAGCCCTCAGGAAAGTTGAACATGCTGTCCCTCTGGTTGCTGAGTTCTTGACCTTTGTCACCTCCCCAATATCATCCCACCACACCCTGATATTCCCAAGAGCAATTAGGGATATGTCCTTGGAAGACATTCTGGTATGTGAAACCTTGGACCAGCCTCTGAGCACTCCAAGGCCAGACAAAACACTGGGTCTGCTCAGTGTAATGATCCCAGGGACTCTGTGCTGAGAGCCCCAGTGACAGTACCCAAACACTGATGAGACTCACTAGAGACTGTGGCCAGGACCAAGGATCTGCAATTTCCACAACGATCTTTTTCATCCCTACCCCCTTTCACCAACACCCCTAATCTTATCAGTCACTAAGACTTGACAGATCAACTTCCTCAGTGCCTCTGAAACCTGTCTCCTCCCCTGAATCAACAAAGCAGCTTCACACCCTGTATCCAACCTGTTTTCCACTCTGCCGCTAAGCTAAAGCCTCAAAGAGTTTAGGTCACCTACCTCCTTAAACCCTTTTCCTCTAGAGTCAGAATTAAAGCCATGTTGGGTTCTGGCTTAGCCACTCCCAGTCTTTTAATCTTTGCTGCCTCTGCCCTCACACTGTATGCTCCATCCATATTTACTTAGTGTACTGTTTTCTGCAACTTCCAGCTTTTCGTAAGCTGTTCCTCCCATGTGAACTATTTTCTCCTAGAAAAGACCTACCTCTTTAAGATTTGGCTCATTCTTCTTCCTTTTTTTTTGTAAATAGTAAATTATAAGATGATAAATTAATAGGAGTGTGTATTAATACTATTCCCACCAACAAACGTCTATGTCCCTACCCTCACCCCCTCTAGTAAAACTGAAAATCTACCCACTCCCTCCCACTAGAGCTTTTTACTTTGGTGCCACACTCCAAACTCAGTCAAATTCTGCTTTGTATTTCCCTTTCTGCTCTTCATTCTCAACTTCTGTATGTGAGTGGAATTATCCCATACTCACCTTTGCCTTTCTGACTTATCTCACTTAACATAATCCCTTCTAGCTCCATCCAAGTTATGTCAGAGAAGGTAGATTCATTATTCTCAATAGCTGAGTAGTAGTCCATGGGGTATATATATATATATATACCACAACTTTCTCAGCCATTCATCTGTTGTTGAGCACCTAGGTTGCTTAGATTTGGTTCATTCTTTGCCTCCTCCAGAGTGGTATGCTTAGGGCATTCAGTATTAGAATTCAGTAGTAGAATTCTTGCCTGCCAGAATGGTATGCCTGCTTCCTATGTGTTAGATGAACCCTCCTTTCTCTTCTCACAGACTATTGTACTCATTATCACATCATATATTCAGACATTCACTTACCAACATCTAGTTGGCAAAGAAATGTGTTTAAGAGGGATGGGAGGAAGACTGGGTGTGGTAAATAGTTTCATCCCTCTGAGACAGTGCTGAGCAGGACAGATATGAAGGTTGCAGGAGTTGAGAAAAATCTCTGAGCATTATATCTTAAGTAACCAAACACACCCATCCAGAAATATCTGTGTATACCTATATTAATAGCAGAATAATTTTTTTAAGATTTTATTTATTTTATTAATGAGAAAGATAGGAGGAGAGAGAGAAAGGGCCAGACATCACTCTGGTACATGTGCTGCCGGGAATTGAACTCAGGACCTCATGGTTGAGAGTCTAGTTCCTTAACCACTGCGCCACCTCCCGGATCACAGCAGAATAATTTTTTAATAGCCAAAACCTAAAAGCAACTCAGGTGTCCAACAACAGATGAGTGGCTGAGAAAGTTTTGGTCTATATACACAATGGAATACTACTCAATTATTAAGAATAATGAGTCCACCTGCTTCACTTCATCTTGGATGGTACTTAAAGGAATCATGTTAAGTGAGACAAGCCAGAAATAGAAGGATGAATATGGGATGATCTCACTCATAGACAGAAGTCAAAAAATGAGAACAGAAGGGAAAATACAAAGCAGAACTTGGACTGGAATTAGTGTATTACACCAAAGTAAAAGACTCTTGGGGCAGGGAGGACAAGGATCGTTCAGGTCCTGGAACACGATAGCAGAGGAGGACCTAAAGGAGGTTGAATATTTATGTGGAAAACTGAGAAATACACATATATAAACTATTGTATTTTACTGTCAATTGTAAACCATTAATTCCCCCCCCCAATAAAGACCAAAAAAATAAAAAATAAAAAATCTCTGGGCACTAGGTAATCTGAGAAGACTTCCTAGAAGAGGAATGTCTAGAAGAGATTAATTGAACTTTTTATTAATTGAACTATCTTATTTAGTGGAGACAAGGAGTGGGCCAACTTTAGTTAGGATGAAGAAGCAGTGTGAGAGTTAATACAAGATCCCCAAATACCAAGCTAATGCATTGTGGACTTTATCCTGGGGTCAATAGAGAACCATTAAAGGCTTTCCGATAGATTACAAAGGGCTACTTGCAATCTGACCATGATTAAGTCCCCATTTTAGAAGGATCTCTCAGACTGTGGCATACTACTGGCATACATGAGGCCAGGTGAGAGGCTATCACAGACTCATCCTTAGGAGAATGCTTTCAGATGGAGATTGAGTGATATCAGGAACAAATTAGAGGAGGAATGACAGGATTTCATTATTGATTGGATGTGAAAGCAGAGAGGGGGTCAAGAATGTCTCTGGAAGCCCGGGAGGTGGTATAGCAGATAAAGTATTGAATTCTGAAGCATGAGGTCCTAAATTCTGGTGTTCTTTCTGTACTTCTCTCTCTCTCTTATTCTCTCTCTCTTCTCCTCTCCTCTTCATCAATAAAATTTTTTTAAAAATTCATGGACTGAGGAGACAGTTTAATGGTTATCCAAGTGACTTTCATGTCTAAGGCTCTGAGCTCCCAGGTTCAGTCTTCAACACCACCATAAACCAGAACTAATCAGTGCTCTGGTCAAAAGAAAAAAGAAAGAGAAAAATAAGGATAAGGATAAGAATATGGATAAGGATAAGAATAAAGGTAAGGATGAGGAGGAGGGGGAGAAACAAAAGAAAGAAAATTAATTTTCTCTGGATACACCAAAATTTCAGGTGGATCATGGAGGTGGGGGGCAGGTATGGCTGATAAGTTATATATCTCCCTCATGTTTAGTGTGGGCCACAATGCATTGTAAATGGGAATTAAAGGTGAGATAACTTAACCTGAGATGATCTGTCTCCTCAGACCAGTGAAGCAGCATGTTCCCCTAGCCCTGAAGGCCTAGCCAGTCCTGGATCACCTGAGAGTCAGATAGGCCCGGTAAGTTTACAGAGAATGGACCCACCTACAGGACTGCAGGCAAGCACACGCCAGTGGGATGCGGCAGCCCTGTTCAGAGACACAGCGTGGGCTAGCCACCCTCCCAAGGACCCAGGCTTCACTCTGGAATACTAGGTGTGTTACCCATCTGCCTGTCAAGAAAAGGGGTCTAGTGGCCCTGGCAAACAGAATAGGAAGGAAAAGAATGGGGTCCTGGTGCTCTCAAGTCAGACAGAGACCTGCTGTGAAGTCCAGTATGGCTCCCAAAGCCACTTGGCAGGAGCTTGACAGAAACATAAAAAGGAAGCAAACTGGATGCAAGAGGCAGCCAACCCCAGCTAGCCCATAAGATGAGAGATTCCATGCAGCAGATAAAGGCTGAGAGAGCTTCAAGTCCAAGGTTGGCACACAGCAAGTTCTCAGACAGTGTCTCAGATCAGACAGTCCTTTCTTAACCCCATGAGCCCCAAACTCCCAAGAGAGACAGCTCTGCTTTTGGCTTCCTGCTTGCCCATGCCTTATATTCCAACCTCAGCTCAAGTGAAACCCATCACTCTTCCCTGAATCCATCACCCTTCTTCCTTCCTGGATTTTGTCCCTGTGATTTCTCCTTCCTGGAACAGGCTTTTTCTCTCTTACCCCTTCATCCAGCTTAGATACTGTTTCTTCCAAGAATCCTTTCCCAGGATAGCTTCATCTTTGTGTTCTCACAGTCTTCCACCTTCAGTTCCGCTAGATTATTGCAAAGATCACCTGATGACAGCCTCTTCTTTTTTTGTGCTGGCCACTCATCTGCTCCATCCTGGCTCCAGGGCTCCTCAGTGTGCTGTGGTCCCTCTCTCCCTCAGCCATCACAACCACACCTTCTTCAGCCCAGAAGGCTCGTTCCTCCCACCTTGCTTAGGCCGCACAAGCTTCCACTTCCCAGCTCAGGACAAAGGTCACACTCCTTAGAGGTCACAACACTGAGATTCTCTGTGATTATCTCCCTCCACCGTCTGATCCTCCCCTCAATAATATTCTGTCCTCATTGCTTGTTCAAATCTGGCAGTGAGACACAGCAATTAGGAGTATAGACCCCATCTACAGGTGTCTGTCTTTCTCTCCCCTTCTCTGTCTTCCCCTCCTCTCTCCGTTTCTCTCTGTCCTATTCAATAACCACAACAAGGGTAAAAAAAAAAAAAAAAAAAAGGGAACATAAATAAATATTAAAAGGAATACAGACCCTGAAGCTGGCCTGTCCAATTCACATCCCAACTCAGCCCATAACTAGCTTTCTGTCCTTGGATGAATCCCTGGACTTCTTAATACCTCAAATCGCTTAAGCTGTCAAATGGGGACAATAGAGTTACCTGCTCCATGAAAATGAAGTTTGTTTGTTTGTTTGTTTGTTTAATCCAGGAACATAGGCATGTGTGATTTCACTGATCAGACCAAATTTTTATTCAGAAAAATGGGGAGAAAGGGAGACAAGACATAGTACCACTACTGTAGTACCAAGCTCACAACACCTCCCAAGTGGTGCCAGCACTGTGCCACACACATAACAGTGCAGGCCCAGTGAGCCCTCTCTCTGCCTTGAGGTCAGGATTAAATGTGCAATGAGCAAATAGCAAGCCCCGCACTTGGTATCATCTATAGCTTTATGGAAATTAGAGCTTTGAGTGAAACAACAAAAGCAGGTTGTGGAATAATGTTGTCTCATTCATTTTTGGTGAGGATTATTTTTTTTCCTTGACATTATAAAATGAAAGGACATCAAGCAAAGGAATGTTGTTTCAGGTTTGGCTGGATGGCCCTGTAGCTATCACTGGGAGAGACCTCAGGTTCCCAGGTACAGGTTCTAGGCATTTGACAAGATGAAACTTCCCTGGCTGGTTGCCTGTGAAGTCCAATGTAGCCATGCATCTTGCACCTACCAAGGAAACTTTAGCTGAGTCAAGTGTGTACTTTCAGCTGGAAGCCATAGGAGATACTGGGCAGATGTCAGATCCCCTGTCTGTGCCTCCTACAGTCCAAGTCCCTGAGGAGAATATATACTCCTACTGGTCCATCAAAGCATGTGGCATGAATGAGAGATGAACTGTGTTCTTTAATCCATTAAGATTTAAGGGTTTTTTTCCCCCCCTGCAATGTAGGGAGCCTATACTGACTAATAGAAGCAATTTGGAATAAGACCTGGCAGAGTGAACACTATGCAATGTTGCCCGTTACTATCGTGATTACATGTCTACCTGTTTGATTCAGAGAGCAAGATCCAACTTCTTGTTCACAGTGCTAGCCCCAGTTCCTAGCACAGCACCCAGCACATAATAGCTGCTCAATAAAATGTTGTTGCCTGGCTGGCTGGTGATCAGGCAAGGGCCATGCTGAGCATACACATAGACCTCACCCACCTAGCCATACCCTCATGGGTGGGTGACAGAGACTCAGTCAAGCCCAGAACCACCCATCAGCACTGTCATAAATCCCAATGGCCCAGTTTCTCTTGAATAGCCCCCAGAGTTCTTCTATCCTAGCAACGCCTGTCAGTTGTGATGGAATAATCTGTTCTTGCCAAGGCTGTGGTTCTGGCCCCTCTGCCTTGGCTCCTCTATGGACATTCCTCCTGGCCTGGCACAGTGGATGGCCTTTTCCTTTGGTGGTTACTTGCGACAAGTTCCAGGTGGTTTCATTTCACTCAGCAGACCCAAACCACTCTCTTCTGAGTCTGAGAAAATTCTAGATTCTGATAAAAGGAATGTGGGTATCTTGTTTAATTTGCGTACCAGGACACATCACTCCCTGCTTAAACACCAATGTTCCTGAGGACATCATGGTCTAAAAAGATGGGGAGGCAGGTGGTGACACATCTAGTACATGTATTATTATGCACAAGGACATAGGTTCATGCTCCCACTCCCCCCACCTGCAGGGGAGAACTTCATGAGCAGTGAAACAGTGCCATAAGTCTCTCTCTCTCTCTCTCTTTCTCTCCCTCTCTCTCTATTTCTCCCTTCCCTCTTGATTTTTCTCTTTATCAAGATAGGAGGAGAAGTGGGAGGAGGAGAAGAAAATGGCCACCAGGAGACAGAGTCACAGCAATAACCTTGGTGATGATACAAATAGTAACAGAGATGAGCCTCCACCATGGAGTCATTCTAGTTGCTGGACTTTCCCTAAAGTTGGTTAGCACCTATATCTGCATCTGTATCTTCATCGTGGACCTGGGGGACACACCCCACACAAAGAGAGTAGCCATTTCCTCTGGCCTGTGACAAATCTCCAAAGTAGAAAACTCATACTCTATATCACCCACACTTCCTTACTTTTATCTCCAAGGCAAGTTCATCTTCCTTCTTTTCCTGGACATTTTTTTTTTAATCTCAATGATTTTATGAGGAAGTTGCCTGGAAGTTCTATTCATAGATTTTTTTTTGTTGTTGTTAAAGTCTATCATCAAACCAGTTCTTCCTTTGATCTTAAGCTTTAAGCTGACCCTCTGTGCAGCCTCTGCCCAAAATGCAGGAGCAGAAGACAATGCTCAATACAGATGTGATTCCCATGTTCTGTTTCTGTGCCCAAAATACCTACCTTCAACTTAACTCCAAACTCAGGGAACTAACTCTTGGTGCAAAATAATAAATAGTTACCCTTCTAGGGACAGTATGGAAAACCTTGGAAACTGTCTCCAGGATTGAACTCACAGGAGCCTAGGACAGCATTCAAGTCAGGCTTCTGAATTATCTTTGTATGATCGTGGACGTATTCTTTCATTCCTTAGGGCTGTGACCTCCCCCCATGTCTTCATAATGAGGAAGCTGAGCTTCTCTAAGCATCACTTTCTCTATCAATCACTCGCTGATTAGTATGAATCAGTGCCTTAACTTAGTTGTAGCAATGACTGCATCTCCAAATGGAGTGATCATGTGTATTAGTCACAAGTAACAGAAGTCATCTCTGGATAATTCAAATGAAGAAAATGGGGCCAGGAGGTGGCACACATTACAGTGCACAAGAACCCAGCTTCAACCCCCTGGTCCCCACCTGTAAGAGGGAAGCTTCATGAGCAGTGAAGCAGTATTTCAGATGTCTTTCTTGCTCTATCCCTCTCTGTCTCCACATTTTCTCTCCAAGAAAAGAGAGAAAGAAAAAAGAAAGAAAGAAAGAAAGAAAGAAAGAAAGAAGGAAAGAAAGGAGGAAATGCTGCCAGGAGCAATAGGTTTGTTGTCCAGGCACCAACCACTAACAACTGACAGCAATAAAATATATATATATAATGAATTTTTAGAAGGGGAAGAGCTCCCCCCTCCTTTGACTTTTTTCCTGGAGTCATCCCTACCCCTTGGGGTGGGGCTACCTAAATAAATTCACCCTTGATTCTTTCTCTAATAAACTTTTAACACAGAAAAACAATGAATAACAACAGAAATAAACAAAAAGAAGGAAGGAGAAGGAGAAAAAAAGGAGGGTAAGAAAAGATGAAAGGAGGAGGAAGAGAAGGATAGGAAAGGGGAGGACAGGAAAGAAGAGGAAAAAGAGGGAGGGGAAAAGGAATATAAATATTTATTCATTACAAAACTCTTGAGTGACCCACAGCATTAAGGGCAAGACTGAGGAGCCAACCTCATAAAATGACCAGGAAGCAGGGAGAAGGTAAAAGGGCAGAACCTTAGAAGATGCCTGGGTAGAATGGCCTGCCTTCCCTGGAGTATATAACATTTGTTACTGTTAGCCACTTCCTCTACCTTGAAATTTACTCTCCTCTTGGTTTCTGGGCCACCACTCACTCCAAGACTCACTAAGTCCTCTCCACAGGTCCCATCCTTCTCTGGTCACTAAGTGTTCAGATCCGTCCCCCAAGGTTCTGCGCTCACTGTCTTCAGCTATGACCACTACCAGAGGCTGAGCAGGAGTGAGGAAGTGAAGATGCATGGTCAGAGCTAACAGGCCCTCACATCTGGGTGCTGCAGCCTAAGGATGCCTGATCTGAGAGTAAAACCTTTTTGACTTTTTCTTTTCTTTCTTTTCTTTTTTTCTTTTTCTTTTTGCCTCCAGGGTTATCACTAGAGCTCTTTGCCGGCACTATGAATCCACTGCTCCTGGAAGTCATCTTCTTTTCTCTCTCTCTCTCTCTCTCTCTGTCTCTCTCTCTCCCTCTTTCTTTCTTTTTAAAAATAATTTATTTATCTATTCATGAGAAAGACAAGAGAACAGAGAAAGAACCAGACATCACTCTGGAACATGTACTGCCGGGGATTGAACCCAGGACTCCATGTTTGAGAGCCCAATGCCCTATCCACTGCACCACCTCCAGGACCAATTTTTCTTTCTTTCTTTCTTTCTTTCTTTCTTTCTTTCTTTCTTTCTTTCTTTCTTTCTTTCCTTCTTTCTTTCTATTGAATAGGACAGAGAGGGGAGGGGGAAATAGAGAGGGAGAGAGAAAGATAGACACTTGCAGACCTGTGTCACCACCTGCGAAGCAACCCTCCTGCAGGTGGAGAGCCAGGAGTCCTTGCACTTCGTACTATGTGCACTTAACCTGATGTACCCCCAACCCCACTCCCCTTCTGACTTTCTGAGACCTGTCTCTTCATGTTCAAAACAGGGGTACTGATCCACCTTCAGGGACTTGTGAGATCTTGGAGAACTGGAACGGAGGTGCTCAGGACACCAGCCTGGTTGCCAGCTTTGTGCTCCCCAGAGGGATGCAGTGAGAGCATCCCCTCTCTCCATACCCTCTTTTCCCTGCTAGTACCTGCTAGTACAAATGCAGGGGGGCAGCTGACACCCCATTATCGAGTAAGAGGTGGGTGTGTCTCACTCTTCCTGCAGGGAACTGTGGGCAAAGGTGACCTACCTCAAATCCTGGCCTCACTCTTCCCCTCCATCTCCATTCCCTGGGTGTGAAGTTCACTTGTGCCATCACGGAGCTAAGCAGATGGTAGATGGTTTCCTCACAGAAGGAGTAAGGGATGAGGAGGACCGTGACATTCTGGATGGGTTTCAAAGAGCCTCTGGCTTTTTATTTCCTGACTGTCCTCTCCCCTTCTCCTTCTCATCCTGGAGAGCTCACCCTCCCACCCACCCCCCCCAAGGGAGGAATTACACCAAGTTCTAATGGGCGTTGATGGGAAAGCGGTTCTTCTATTCATCCCTGGGCTGAGCTGCTGAGCCTCTCCAGCCTCCATTGTGCCAGTACTGCCGCCTTGTCCGCCTAGATTGCTATCAGGTGGTCTGGTGTGAATCCCCTCCCCCTGGTCTGGGACAGCAGTGTGCCCCGGCAATGGGCTGGGCCCACAGAGCTCTCTGTCCACCCCCTCAAGGGGGCTTTTGTTGCATAAAATAGCACCCGCCACTAGGCCACTTTAAACCAAGGCCAGGCACTTGAATGTGAAAACGGGGCCCAGGCGCTGGGAGTGCTGGCACAATGGCCACCCTCAATTAGCTCACTGAGGGGCCCCAAATGGACTTGAGGAGGGGCTCAGCCACAGCCCAATCATGCATATTTATCACAAGCTGCTAATGGCTGGGGTTCCCATGGCAGCACTGGGGAGAGGGGCTCCCTGGGCCCTCCTACAGGAGTCCTGGTTCAGGGCTACTCTGTACCTCTCACTCCATTGACTGGAAAACTGTTCCCCAGGTTTCATGCCCCTGTCTTTCCCTGACCCTGAGTTGACAAAACCAAGACATTCCAGAATATGGGAGAGGGGGGACTGATGTGCTGGGTACTCATTTGAGAGGTAGGGGAGCTGAGGTCCAGAGCAGAGAAAGGCTAGTTTTTCTCTTTATTCAGAGATCAGTAATAATAAAAACATTTACTATGGGTCAGGCAGTGGCACACCCAATAGAGCACAAACACAGCCAACTGTAAGCACTGGGTGAGGTTCAAGCCCCTGGTCCACACATGAAGGGGGAAAGCTTGGCAAGTAGTGAAGTTTGGACAAAAAGAAATTGGTTCTTGGACAAAAGTATTTTTGTAAAGTAGGAAAAAACATAATTTTCTTGAGATTCTACCAATTGGTAAGAAGGTCAATAGTTCCCCCATGAGAGCATCACGTGGGAAAAGCTGGAAGTCCCCCCTTTTTTATAATTTTATAAATTTAGTATTGATAGAAACAGAGAGAAATGGAGGGGGAAGATAGATAGATAGATAGATAGATAGATAGATAGATAGATAGATAGAGAGACAGAGACACCTGCAGCTCTGCTTCACCACTCCCAAAGTTTTCCCCATGCTAGTGAGGACCAGGGGCTTGAACCTTGGGCCTTGCACACTAGTGTGTGTGCTTAACCAGGAGCACCACCACCACCTGGCCCCCAAACTGGGATTCCCTTAACAGTGAACTCCTCAAATGCCTCTCTAAGGTCCCAGCCGAGAGCAACTGCTCCTCAGTGACTCCTGGGCAGAGCCCTGAGAGCCTCTGTCTGGAGAGCCAAGCTCATCCAGGGAACTCACATCAGCAGTAATGGAGGCAGGCAGAAGGAGGCAAAGCTATCTCCCTGCACTGCCTGAGAATGGTGGCTATGAGGCTCCCAGTCTGTCCCAGTCCCTGTGCTATGCCAAGCAGGCAAACCTAGCAGACTCTGCTCCCACCCCCTGCCCCCTACAGGTTGAGGTGAGTTGAATGAAGTTGTTTGATTCACTGTCTGGGTTGAGTTCTGTTCCATGCCTTTGGCTTGGACTGGGTTGCATGGGTTGGATTTGATCTATGGCATATTTCGATGAAAATGAGTTGAGTGCCATGGTGCTGTGTTAGATTAAATTGAACTGTGTGGAATGAAAAAACACACTGAAGGAGAGACATGTGAAAGTCTCATGCTAGTAAAACTCCAACTCTGAATAACAAGGATTCCAGGAATCAAGAGTTGCCCCCCAAACTGCAATGATGTCCTTCTCATGCTGTACCTCATGTGCTGTTGGACATGGCTTCTCCCTTAAGCTGGAAAACAGACCTCTGGCTTTTATAGCCATAGCATCCTGAAAACACCTGATCTCAAAAATAGACCTCTGAGACAATTCCTTATTTTAAAAAAGTATGTATTTTATTTTTATGAGATAGACAGAGCAGAGTATTGCTCATCTCTAGTTCATGGTGATGCCAGGGGATGAACCTAGGACATTCAGGTCTGAGGCACAAAAGCCTTGTGGATAGCCACTACACTATTTCCCTGGTCCCAGTTACTTTATTTTTATCAGCAGCTACCTTCAAGTTTGAATGAATATGATCCTGAGTGACTCCTGGTAGAAGTCAGTTAGAGCTTTCAAATCCTTGACTCTGAGGAGCATATAGTTACAGGGTTCCAAGATTCTTCCAGCAATACAGTCCCAAGTTGCCTGTTCTGATCTTCTCCACCACTGTTCCCTAAGCCAGGGCATCACCCCCAGCTCCCCTGATGGGATACATAGCCTCTACTCAGGCAGCAGAGTCACCTCTGGGGAGGGCAGTGTCATCTGGTGGCTAAGAAAGCTCAGTTTGGTTTGCAGACTGGCTCCTTGGCTCAATAGCATCATCACCTGGAGCAAATAAATTTCCCTTCCTGGGATTTATGAGGAAAAGCTTTTTTGTGGGAATGACTAAGTTACAGCATGCCAAGTCCTTAGCACAGCACCTGGCATTCAGTGAGAACATCATCCAAGGTAGTTTCTATTACCTCCACTAGCCCTCTTGCCCCTGGCTGTCAGTACTTTTGTTGACAATACTGTTCACTGCTTAGCGGCCAGATGATCATAAAATGGTTCTTTACCCCTGGGACCCGAGTCCATGTGAAACCTCAGCCTGGTTCCTTCATCACTCCCCTTCCTACACACACTCTTCTCTCTTGCACACTGATGTCAGCACCCAGAGGGTCCGCTGTTCTGCTCAAAAACTGGCCTTAGTCCTGGCTTGGATCCTGCTTTGTGGGGGACTTTGCCATATCCCTTCTCTTCTGCAGTCCCCTGTCTGCACAGTTTTCCAATGAAGGGTCAGGGCAAGTTGCCTGGGAAGGAAATCCAGTTCCAATCCTCCAGGTCCCAGGTATATCAAAAGCAAAACCTAGACCTCAAACCCAAATCTTCTGACTTCCAGTAGTGTGCTCTGTCAGCCGATGATCTGTACAATACACAGTCACTGAGTTCAGATGGTCACCACAGGGCATGGGGATATTGAGGTGAGAGGGACTTGCCCCATGTCATTGAGTGATTTTTTCTTAAGTTCCTGGGAAAAGAGGCCAGGTGGTGGCACACTCAGTTGATCCCACACATTACTATGCCCAGGTACCCAGGTTCAAGTCCCTGGCTCCCACTTGCAGGGGGAAACTTCACAAGTAGTGGAGCAATGCTGCAGGTGTCAATGTATCTACCTATCTCTTTCTCTCCCTATTCCCCCTTCCCTCTCAATTTTTCCCTCTCAATTTTTCTCTGCCCTGTTAAATAAAATAAAGAAGAAAAAAGGGGGGCAGACAGTGGAGCGCCCAGATAAGTGCACCAATTATATTACCAAGTACAAGGACCCAGGTTTGAGCCCCTGCTCCCCACCTGCAGAGGGTTCACTTTACGAGTGCTGAAGCAGGTCTGCATGTGTCTCTCTTTCTCTCCCGCTCTCTATCTCCCTGTCCTCTCTCAGTTTCCCTCTATCTTGTCTAATAAAAATGAGAAAAAAAAAAAGAAAGAAAGAAAAAATGTCCTCAGGAAGGGGTGGATTTGTAGCGCAGGGACCCAGCCCCAGCAATAACCCTGGAAGCAATAAAAAAGAAAAAAATGACTGCCAGGAGAGGTGGTGGATTGACTCATCATTCAGGTACTAGGTCCTAGCAACTACCCTGGTGGCAATGATAAAAATAAAACACCTCTAGGTTTTGGGGCTTTGTTAGGAAGTGAACCATCTGAAATAGAATTAGAGAATCCTATGAAAGGAAAGGTCTCACCTAAGTAATGAGGCTGAAGGGTTAACATTCCACACCTGACATGTCTGGACACAGTCTGAAGTGAAGTGTGCTGAGGTGGCACTCACTGCATTGATTAGGTTGGGATCAGCAGATGCAATATCATTTGGTATGAATTGAGAGAAGCATGAAGGAAAGTGAGCCCCACCCTAGAGGTTCCAGGACTGGGGAAAATATAGGCTCTATAGAGGAAGCAGAAGGTTCTTGCTGTCTTAGGGTTTAAGAAGACAATAGTCCCAAAACCTAGAGATAGACCAGGTCCTATGAGATAGGGCATATGTTCACATGTAACCATAAAATAAGGCAAAATATACACCTGAAAGCAAAAGTGCACAATAGTCTGCAGTGAGTCAGTATACGCAGCAAGCAAGTAGAAAGAACTAAAAAGGCACCATAAAGTTCCTAATAAAATAGTGTCTACTTAGACTTAGATGCCCTCCTCACCTACTGCCTACTATACTTCCCTCACTCACTTCCAAGCTAACCTTATCAAAGTCAGGACTGCAAAAGCTGAGTATGGGCAAGAGACTGGCATACTTTTAACGATGACTCTTCAGTCATTATCAGGCCACCCCATCAGTGAAGGCCCTAGTCAGGGAGTCCTGAGATTCCCAAAGATGATGGGTCTAGATCTGGAATAGATCCCTCTCTCTATTGTTACTGGTCATCTTTATCAGTGACAACACAATAGACCCCTTTGTGGGCCCCCATAGGACCTTGCCCTCAATGTGGATCAACAACCGCAGAGAATGTTCCATCCTCCAAAGGGAGGCTGGACATACTCTATGCTACACCTGAAGAAGATGGATCCTGAAATTGGGGCAGCTTGGAACGTTCCTACTCATGACCACAGAATGTGAGCTCAGATTTACATGGATGCAGAGGTCATATGGGCTCCTAAGCTGAATATGGGCCCCAGATCACATCAAATTGATGGGGTTTACTGTTAACAATATTTATACACCTTGGCCATATTTGGGAGCTACTCTCTTCCCTAATCCAGATTTCTGGTCCTTTTTGCAGCCATGACATCATCTTCACAGACAATAACTTGAATCTACCTGCATATCACATGTCAGGCTGTGTGTGTGTGTGGGGGGGACTAGTGTAGTCATGGGCTCTTTGGACTATAACTAAAATAGGACTACTAACTGTCTACAAAACGGAGACCCCAAATCTTCATCTGAACTATTCCAGCCTCTAGGTTAATTATTAGTCAAAATTTTGTTTGGTTTTATATATTAACTCTTTTTCAGCCACCAGATTACACATGCTAACATAATGCCAAGCAGACTTCCCTGGGCAGACTACACCACCAAGATGTCCTGGTGCCCTGCTTCTCCAGAGCCCTGCCCCATTAGGGAAAGAGAGAGACAGGCTCAGAGTATGGATCAACCTGCCAATACCCATGTTCAGTGGGGAAACAATTACAGAAGTCAGACCTTCCACCTTCTGCACCCCATAATGACCCTGGGCCCATACTCCCAGAGGGTTAAAGAATAGGAAAGCTATCAGGGGAGGGGAGGGGATACGGAGATCTGGTGGTGGGAATGGTTTGGAGTTGTACCCCTCTTATCTTATAATTTTTGTCAGTGTTTCCTTTTTATAAACAAAAATTTAAATAAATACATAAATAAATAATAAAACTCCTTGGGGGATATAGCATAATAGTTATACAGAGACTCTCACGCCTGAGACTCTGAAGTCCCAGGTTCAGTTCCCCTGCACCACCATAAGCCAGGGCTGAGCAGTGCTCTGGTAAAAAATAAATAAATAATAAATAAAATTCTTGCAAAGAGGGAATCAGGCAGTAGCACAGCTGGTTAAGTGCACATGGTGCGAAGTGCAAGGACAGGCATAAGGGTCCCAGTTCGAGCCCCTGGCTCCCCACCTGCAGAGGAGTCGCTTCACAGGAGGTGAAGCAGATCTGCAGGTGTCTCTCTTTCTCTCCCCCTCTGTCTTCCCCTCCACTCTCCATTTCTCTCTGTCTTATCTAACAACAACAACATCAATAACAACAACAATAGAAAAAAAAGATTAAAAAAAATTCTTGCAAAAAAATACAGTCATTTCTTCACTCAGCAAACACATAAGCATCTCCCTTGACCCGGTTAAAGATCAGCTCTGAACTCAAGTCCTGCTCTGCTCTACCATGGCTGGACCCCTGTAGTACAGATAAGGCCTGGTGCTCAGGCAGGCCACCCACCACCTCCAGAAGGGAGCAACAGGCATGAGCTCATGTCCGAGGGGCCCCACAGCTCTCAGAGCAGGCTCAGAGCACAAGGCCTCCTTGTGATTCCAGGAGCAGAGCAGCGGGGGCTTCAGAGTCTACACAGCCCTGGGCACTGCAGGGCTGTCAGCAGACACTCCAGGGGCACAGGGTGCTGGGTTTGATATGGCATTAATGTGTTAATATCTTAATCTGGCCACCCCCTGCCAGCTGCCTGACCACACAGTGGGGCCCTGGGGACAGGGTTTCCAAATTATATTATTGAATGTTTACCTAGTGAGCTGTCCAGAGAGTGTTTAACACCAGCGCATGTGCACGGGACAGCCCCACACCCACAGCCCTTACAACATGCCACACACACACACACACACACCAGCATTCATAGAGACAGACACACAGAGAACGCTGAGAAACACACACATGTATGTGAGTTCTCACACACACACCTCTCAGCACTCACCCAAAGGGACCCAGGCCATGTATTCACACAGCTTCCATAAGCTGTCTGCTTTTCCTCACCCCACAGTCTCCCAGGAGGGCACTCCTACAGGCTTGTCTTGGGAAGAGGTGGTAGCAGGGCCTTCTTAAACATTTTTCTTTCTTTCTTTCTTTATTATTGGATAGAGACAGATAGAAATTGAGAAGGGAGAGAAATGTAGGAAGGGAGAGAGAGAGAGACATCTGCAGCACTGCTTCACCACTCATGAAGCTTTTCCCTTGCACATGGGGACCAGGGACTTGAACCTGAGTACTTTCACACTGTAATATGTGCACTTAACCAGGTGCACCACTGCCTAGCCTTCTTCTTCTGTGGCAGTGCCTTCTTCCTGAGCATGTCCTGTTAAGTGGCTGGACCCCATCTGTTTCTGCTAGGCAATAGTCAATAGACTGCTCTAGATGGATTAGAGTTGACCCAGGGAGATTCATTTATAGATGACACCAAAGATGTGGGCCTAATTGTTACACAATGGACTTGTTGGTGTGACCAGTGAGATAGCTCACCTGGGAGGGCTTCTGCTTTGTTGTGCATGTGACCCAATTTCAAGTCCCAGTACACTACATGGGAATATAGTGCTTTGGGGGAATCTTTGACATTGTGTTGATATGGTTTCACTCCCAGCTCAACAATAGATAGATAGATAGATAGATAGATAGATAGATAGATAGATAGATGATAGAAAGACAGAAGACTCTGACCCAGAGTAGTGAAGTCCTGGCAACAACAACCAAAAAAAAAAAAAAAGTTCTTGCTGGGCTATACAGTTGTGTTCCCTGTAGTCCATACATGTCATCATGCACAAGGATGTGAGTTCAAGCCCCTGATCCTCACTTGCAAAGGGAAGTTTCATGAGCAGTGGAGCAGTGCTGTAGGTGTCTTTTTTTTTTTTTTTTTTTTTTTGCTTCCAGGGTTATTGCTAGGGCTCGATGCCTCCACCACAAATCAACTGCTTCTGGAGGCCATTTTTTCCCTTTTGTTACCCTGGTTGTTTTTATCGTTGTAGTTATTATTATTGTTGCTATTGATGTCCTTGTTGTTGGATAGGACAAAGAGAAATGGAGAGAGGAGGGGAAGACAGAGGGGGAGAGAAAGATAGACACCTGCAGACCTGCTTCACCACCTGTGAAGTGACTCCCCTGCAGGTGGGGAGCTGAGGGCTTGAACCGGGATCCTTACGGCGGTCCTTGTGCTTTGCGCTACCTGCGCTTAACCTGCTGTGCCACTGTCCAATCCCCCCTTTTTATTTTTATTTATAAAAAGGAAACACTGACAAAAACCATAGGATAAGAGGGGTACAACTCCACATAATTCCCACAACCAGAACTCCATATCCCATCCCCTTCCCTGATAGCTTTCCTATTCTTTATCCTTCTGGGAGTATGGACCCATGACCATTATGGGGTGCAGAAGGTGGAAGGTCTGGCTTCTGTAATTGCTTCCCCACTGAATATGGGTATTGGCAGGTTGATCCATACTCTGAGCCTGTCTCTCTCTTTCCCTAATGGGGCAGGGCTCTGGAGAAGCGGGGCACCAGGACATCTTGGTGGTGTAGTCTGCCCAGGGAAGTCTGCTTGGCATTATGTTAGCATCTGTAATCTGGTGGCTAAAAAAAGAGCTCTTCTTTTCCTCTAAATTTCTCTGTTTCTACCCAAATGAATGAATGAACAGTTTTTTAAGTTGTTCTTTTTTTTTTTTTAAAGGTCTTGTAGGTGACTCTTAGTAGCTGTGGTTTTATCTTAAAAGCCAGTATATTCCATGGCCTATCTGACCTTCAGAATCATCTGTGACAATTGCAAAAAATGTTAGCCATATTGAGATAGAGCATCCAGACAAGGAACCTAGAAATCTTTTGGGAAACACTTTCAGCTATAATGGTGTGTTGTTCATGGGAGAAGCATGGATATGTGCTCACTGTGAGAGAGGGGCATGGACTCCCATCTCACATTGTGGGGATTTGAGTTCCAGCTCCTCCACTTTCTAGCATTCGCCCTTGGGCAAGTGACTGGGTCTTTCTTCATTTCTCATCTATAAAGTAGGAATAACTGTGGCACCAGCCTTCACTTTAGATTATGCAGATCATAGGCATTCATGATAACTGGACCAGTGATAAGGCCATTACAAGATGGAAATACAGGCCAATGTGCCAAGAGATGGGAGGGAGGAAAACACAGCAGCAATAAGGAGTCATATGTGGGTGGAAGAATAGACCCTTACATAGGACAGAGAAGATGATATTTATCAAGGGGAAGAGTCAGTAACCTGCCTTCGCTTCCATAGATTCCCTTGTGATTATTTAGATCTCATTCATTCAAGATACTTATTGCATATCTGACATGCCACAGTTTCTGCTAAGTACTAAGAACACAAATAGGAGTTAGAACGACACCATTCTTCTTGCAAGGTTTACACTCCAGAGGGCAAAGCTTAGCAGAACTGGAACATGTCCAAGTTATAACAAAAAACATGAATAAAATTAGCAAGAGGATGACTAGAGACCACTTTGAGGAGGTGACATTTATGAGAACAAATAACAAGAGACAACTGTTCCAAGCTGAAAGATTAGTGGCATGTGCAAAGGTCCTGAGGAGGAAAAGCAACTGGCATCCATACAAACTAAGTAGATCTGGTCAGGCTTGATGAGTGATAGAGTAAAATGGAACCCATAAAGTTAAGAGGCGATAGGGACCCAGTCAGGCAGGACCTTCCAGGTCATGGTCATAAATCTGGATTTTATTTAAGTGCACTGAAGAGTTTTTAAGCTGATGAGTGGTGTGGTTTGATTTATATGTTAAGATCCAGCAGCTGTACAGAGAATGGGTTGTAAGAAGGAGTGAGAGGACAGAGGGGAGAGCTGCTAGGAGGCTTTTAATCCAGGAGGATGGCAACAGGGGAGGAAGAAAGAGGTGAACCAATTCAAAGGTATCTTGGTGCAGCATTTACCCCTCTGACAGATGGATGGGCAGTCAGGGAGAGCAAGAGGGTAGAGAAGTCAAGGCAAGTACCCAGGTTTCTGACAGCCAAAAATGGGTAGAAGAGACTGGGCAGTGGTGCATCTGGTACAGCATATGCATTACTAGGCCTAAGGACCCCCAGTTCCCACCTGCAGGGGAGCAAGCTCCATAAGCAGTAAAGCAGAGCTCCATGCACCTCTTTTTTTCTCTCCCAATCTAACTTTCCCTTTCTGCTGCACCTCTTTCCTTCCCTCCTCCCCTCCTGTCTTTACCTAACACACAAATAAAATATTATTTTAAAAGAGTAGATAATATTCTTTTAAAATAAAATTTAAAAATCTTTAAAGTAAAATAAAATATCTTTTAAGTGCCCCTTAAAAGTTCGGAGAGACTGGAGGTGCCATTTGTCAACTACATAAGACTCATAACCTCTGACCAGTGTTGAAAAAGACCAGCAACTCTCATGCTGGAATTGTTCTGCCTTTCTCACACAGGCCTGGAACTCCCTAGACTGACTGCCAAAAACTGATCTCGGGAAAGAGCAAGATAGTCATCAGACTGCATTTCCTTCCTGGAATCTCCCCACCCCACCCCACTGCCACCTCCAGCACCTTCCCCCAGAGAATTTACATAGCTAGTGTTTAAGAAGACCAGGCTTGAAGCCAGATCACCTGGGTTCAGGCTCTTGCCTTGTCACTTTCTGGCTGTGTGACTCTAAGCAAGTTCTTTATCTTCTCTGTGCCTCCATCAAAACAAAGGTTGACAGTGGTACCCAATCTGTAGAACTGATAGGAAGACTGCAACATGCAATGCTATGCTTGTGAATCTCTTAGACAAGCACCTGCTCAGAGTATTAAGTCAAGAAATATTGGGAAGTGGTCCAGGAGGTGGTACAGTGAATAAAAGTTTGAATTCTCAAGCATGAGGTCCTAAGTTTGATCCCCAGAAGTACATATACTGAAGATATCTGGTTCTCTTTCTCTTTCTCTCTCTCTTCCTTCTCCTCCTCCTCCTAACCCTCTCATTAACAAATACTTAAAAAATAAAAAAAGAAATACTGGCAATATTATTATGCCAACTATGATTTATAAGCAACTTTCATTTGTTAGAAAACCAAGAATGTTCAGGGTCAGAAGAGAAGCCTTAGGGCTCTCTTCCACTTCTCTGCTGCATGGCTTTGGGCAAGTTGCAGAGAAAAATACATCATGACTTCTCTGATAACTATATATAATTTTTTTTCATCACCAGGACTTCACTGCTCCAAATTAACTTTTTCCAGATAGAAAAAGAGAGACAGAGAGGCTGGGTGGTTTTACACCTGGTTAAGTGCATATATTACCATGCACAAGGACTCAGGTTCAAGAGCCTGGTCCCCACCTGCAAGGGACAAGTTTCACTAGTGGTGAAGCAGTGCTGCAGGTGTCCCCCTGTCTTTACCTTCCTCTATCTCTTCCCTCTCAATTTTTCTCTTCTCTATCAGATAAAATAAAGTTTAAACAAATTAAAAGAGAGGACTGAGGAAAAAGCATCATAGCAGTGAATTTTCCTCCAATGTGGTGAGGGCCAATTTCGAACCCAGACTGTGCACCTGCCAAAGTGGCAGGCACACTAGCTGGGTGAACTATTGTTCTAGCTCTGTGAGATGGAAGAAATGATCTCTGCCCACTCACCCCACCCCATCCCACCCCTGCTTTCTAAAGGCTTTAACATGAGGACTCAGTGAGATGGTGGGCCCTAGAGACCTAATGAGGAAAAGTACTGTGGCTATGGGTTCCACACATTCCCATGTGAGTAGGTCACTAACTTAAAACCATTTTGGATGTGAATCCATGATACAGGACTTCTGGGATGAGCTGTCCATTTAGAGCTGAATGGCAAGTGGAGGCCTGCCTCTTTCTACACAAATTCTCCCAGGGCTCAAGACCAAACTTGACCTTCCAATAAGAACAGTAACACTGACAAGCAGAATGCTTTCTTCTCTTTCATTTTTTTCTTTTCTTTTTAAAAGACTTATTTGTTTGAGAGATAGAGAGAGAGAAAGAGAGAGAGAGAGAGAGAGAGAGAAAGAGAGAAAGAGAGAGAGAGATGCATATCACTCACCTTTGGTATATGATGATACCTGAAATTGAACCTGGGCATCTGTAGCCTCAGGCATGGATGGGAGTCTACTGCACTATCTTTCCCCAGCCCTGCTTCCCATTCTTCATGAGACCTTTCCAGGATGCTGTCACACCTTGTCATCACCTTTGACTCTCACAGTGGGCTGGGCAGGTAAGGGAGCAAACTCCGTGTTTGGAAGGGCAGTCCAGCAAAGTTCACTGCAGGAGCTGGGCCCATCTTCTGACACTCATCTCAAGCACTTCCCTTGCTAAGAAGCCTCCCAACCCCTTACCCTGTCCCAGTGGGGGTCTCCCTTTCCCAAACTCTGCTTTCAGTTTGAATTTCCCCCAAACACTTTCTTCTCCACTTCTTTCCCATATTCTCCTCTTTCTTAGCAAACTCCTTAGAGGCATGTTGTCTACAGACCACAGACCTGGAATTCCAGGGCTGGATCCACAGCTTCTTGCTAAATAAGTGAGAACTGTGGCCTGACTTTTTTTTTTTTCAGATGTGCCTGCCTAGTTGATGCCCACTCCTCACTTTCCACTCTTGGGCTTTGGCTGGTGTTCATTTCTGGGGAGACAACCAGACTCCAGACCATTCCTGTTTAGCTCTCAGAAAAGGAAGCCACAAGAGGAGCGGAGAAAGAAAAGCAATTCTCTGCCTCTCGCCCTCCCCTCCACCACCAGTCACACATTTTTATAACCTGCTCTAAACTCCTCTGCTATAAATGACTTAATTTTGACTGTTTTACAAGCAACTAACCCTTAAAATGGATGGGAGGGGATGGGATGTGAAGGAATCTCTAGAGGAACTGCCTGGCTCTCAAGAAGTACCACCACCCACACAGACCACCGGACAAGGTCACCTCCTTCTTCCCCTCTGACCTTGACCAAGAGGTCCAAGCTCCGGGGGAGGGTTGAGCAGGGTTCTTCCTGGGAATCAGAAGGCCCAGACTCCACACCTGATCAGCCCTCATTGGATCTCAGTTTCTCTGTACACTAAGGTGTGGACTAAATGATCTTTAAGAACTTGTCTTACCTGAGGGGATATGATATCTGGAGGCCACATGGCAATGTGAATGAACAAGACTTCATGCTGGGCACCAGGCTGACTGAGAAAATACCCAGAGAAAACTTACGTGTGACTCCTGGTCAGATTGAGGCAAGGAGGGAAGATGACAAAAAAACTATCACTCCCTGGCTTGAAACCCTTCCATGGCTCCCCACTGCCTTTGTATATAGTAAGTACACTAGAGCACAGGCCTAAGGCACGCCACCAGCACCCTCCACTTACATCTCAAGGGAAACACCAAAGTGCTCAGCTTCAGATACATGCAGGCTCCCCTCTATGTTCTTTTCCATTCTATCCCCTTGTCCTGGGATATATGCCCCCCCCAGATAGCTCCCCTGACACCACACCCCCATCCCATGAATCCCTGTTCTCCTCTCAGGATCTATTCAGGTACCACCTCCTGCAGGAAGCACTCAGAGTCTCCAGGCTGAGATCCGCAACCCAGCATCATCTCCTTGACTGTGACTGCTGGTTTGCAAATCTCCTCCTCTCCCTTAACCCCAGGCTGTGCCATTCCCCTTGGGGCCTAAATAGAGATCTGCCTGGTGCCCAGCCTGGGAGAGAGTGCGTGTCCACTGAGTGTATGTAGAGTGGTTGAGGGAGTGTTGACATGCTTGGGAAGGAAAGGGAGAAAGCATCCCACAGAGACAGGAACATACAGGACAGTAAGTGAGGTGGATAGGACTGTAAGGTAAGATGAGACTGGACAGGACCAGGGAGACAACATAATGATTATGCAAAAGACTTTCATGCCTGAGACTCTGAGGTCTCAGAGTCAGTCCCCAGCACCACCATAAGCTAGAGCTGAGCAGTGCTTTCATATCTCTTGTGTGCTATATATTGCTGTCTGCATATCTCTCTGTCTCTCTCTTTGTCTCTCTCTTTCTCCCTCTCCCTCTCTCTCTAAAATAAAATAAATTTTAAGGGGGCCAGGCAGTGGCATACCTGGTTAAGTACAGATACCACAGTGTGCAAGGATGCAGGTCCAAGCCCCTTAACCCCTCCTGCAGGGGAAAGCTTCATGAGTGGTGAAGTGGCGCTACAAGTGTCTCTCTGACTCTCTCTGTCTCTGGCTCTCCCATCCCCCTCAATTTCTCTCTATCCAATGATAAATAATATTTTTAAAAAATTTATTTTATTTTATTTTATTTATTTATTCCCTTTTGTTGCCCTTGTTGTTTTATTGTTGTAGTTATTATTGTTGTTGTCGTTGTTGGATAGGACAGAGAGAAATGGAGAGAGGGAGGGGAAGACAGAGAGGAGGAGAGAAAGATAGACACCTGCAGACCTGCTTCACCGCCTGTGAAGCGACTCCCCTGCAGGTGGGGAGCCGGGGTTCGAACCGGGATCCTTATGCCGGTCCTTGTGCTTTGCGCCACCTGCACTTAGCCCGCTGCACTACAGCCCGACTCCCAATAAATAATATTTTAAAAAATGAAATAAAGTTTAAAAATACATGAAGCTGGAGAAGGCCCTCCACTCCAACAAAGTCCCCTTTTTAAAAATTTTTTCCCATTTTGTTGCCTTGTTGTTGTATTTATTGTTATTGTTGTCATTGCTGCTGTTGTTGGATAAGACAGAGAGAAATCAAGAGAAGAGGGGAAGACAGAGATGGGGAGAGAAAGATAGACACCTACACCTATGTTCATAGCAGCACAATTCATAATAGCCAAAATTTGGAAACAACCCAAAGATGAGTGGCTAAGAAAATTGTGGATGGAGCTTGAACAAATCATGCTAAATGAGATCAGCCAGAAAGAGAAGCAAGAATATGAGATGATCTCACTCATAGACAGAAGTTGAAGAGCAAGAACAGAAAATAAAAAGCAGAACTTAGACTGTAGTTGCTGTATTGCACTATTGCACCAACACAGAAGACTCTGGGGTAGGCGGGAGAGTTTAGATTCTAGAACATAATGGCAGAGGAGGACCTAGTGGGGGATAAAGGGAAATGCGGAAAACTGAGAAATGTTACACATGTACAAACTGTTCTACTGTTGACTGTAAACCATTAATCCCCCAATAAAGAAATAAATAAAAAAGAAAACATAAAAAAGAAAAAGAAAGAAAGAAAGATAGACACCTGCAGACCTGCTTCACCACTTGTGAAGCGAATCCCCTGCTGGTAGGGAGCTGGGGGCTCTAACGAGATCCTTATGCTGGTCCTTGTGCTTTGTACCCTGTGCGCTTAACCTGTTGCACTGCCGCCTGGCCCCCACAAAGTCCCTTTTTATAGAAGTCCGACCTGAATCACCTGCTCAACACAGAATGAAGAGAGTTTGAGAAATGGTATACTATAGCTTCAAAGTCTTTCTCATGTCATACTAGATAGAATGGATGCTGGAGCAGAAACTTTCTCCTTTAGACCTGTGTTGGCTGACAGGTAGAATGAGAAATAATCTCATCCCTTGGATGGAGTGGTAGAGGCCCAGGCAATTTGGGGGGCTGGCCCTTGGTCGCACTGCACTCAGAGCAAAGGGCAGCATTTAAAGGAGGAGGAATGCTTTAAAATAACACTGCCATCTAAAAATAGTGTGTGGTTTGGCCTGCTGACTCAAAGGGGTCATGTTTTATGGCTGCCCCCATCTGCTTTTCTGGGATGGTGCAGCTTAGCCTACTCTGGTTATAGTTTTTCCATGATCTGAGCTCAAATTTCTTGTCCCAGTGGTGAGTCCATGGGTCAGTGCCTAATTTTCCAACGTTTATCTTTACCATTTACAATTTCCCCATGAAAAGGGCCAACTCCTTCAGTCCCTGTGTTTCAGACACCAGACCAGGACTTAGAAGTAACAGGGCACTCAGCCCTCCTCACATCTAGAAAAATATTAGAGTCATTTCTAAGGGCCCAACGTGAGTTGTTCCTCAGTGAGACACCCTATCAGAGAGGTTCACTCTTCACAGCTCAAGACCTGAGCTTTACACTAGTGCCAAAGAAACAGGCATGAACAGGGGCACTGTGGCACATATCGCACACGTGGCACATAACGCAAGGGCCCAAGTAAGGATCTGGGTTAGAGCCCCTGGCTCCCCACCTGCAGGAGAGTCACTTCAAAGGCAGTGAAGCAGGTCTGCAGGTGTCTTTCTCTCCTTCTCTGTCTTCCCCTCCTCTCTCCATTTCTCACTGTCCTATCTAACAATGATGACAATATCAATAACAATAATAATAACTACAACAACAATAAAAAACAACAAGGGCAATAAAAGAGAAAATAAATAAATATTTTAAAAATTAAAAAAAAAAAGAAAATCTCCAGACGCAGCCACACATTACAGTGTGCAAGGACCTAGGTTCAATCCCTGCAGGGGGAAAGCTTCATGAGTGGTGAAGCAGGGCTGCTCGTGTCTGCCTTTCTATCTCCTTCCCCTCTCTCAATTTCTCTCTGTCTCTATCGAATAATTAATTATAAAAAGATGTTCTTAATTAGAAAAAAAAAAGAAAGAAAGACTGTCCTGAGTGGAGGTGTCAGGTAGGCATGAAACCCCAGCAAAAAAAAAGAAAAAAACCTGGTGGCACAAATAAATAAAACTAAAAAATGAATAAAATATAAAACCTACCAGGTTAACTATCAGACTCAATAAAAAATTATTGAAGCCACAGATCCCCAGGGATACACCTAAAATAGACTTCCTAGCTTCTAATCACCCTAAAATTCCTATTTTTGCCTGCTCTGTTCCTGCCTTCTGGTTCCTGTTCATTAGAGATTTTGCCCTGCTTCATGCCTTAACTGCCTTTCAACCGCCAAGTTGCAGATACTACTATGATTTCCTCCTGACTTCCCTGAGCAGATGACCTCACCAATGTGTCCTGAAATCTCACCTCTCCAGAGCCCTACCCCACTAGAGAAAGGTGGCACAGAGTGCAAAGACCGGCATAAGGATCCCGGTTCGAACCCCCGGCTCCCCATCTGCAAGGGAGTCGCTTCACAGGCGGTGAAGCAGGTTTGCAGGTGTCTATCTTTCTCTCCCCCTCTCTGTCTTCCCCTCCTCTCTTCATTTCTCTCTGTCCTATCCAACAACAATGACATCAACAACAACAATAATAACTATAACAATAAAAAACAACAAGGACAACAAAAGGGAATAAATAAATATTTAAAAATTAAAATAAAATAAAAAATAAAATAAAATTTAAAAAAACTTCTTTTTTAAAAAAAAGTATAATCCCATGGGAGTCGGGCGGTAGCACAGCAGGTTAAGCGCATGTGGTGCAAAGCACAAGGACTGGCGTCAGAATCCCAGTTTGAGCCCTCGGCTCCCCAGCTGTAGGGGAATCGCTTCACAGGCAGTGAAGCAGGTCTGCAGGTGTCTGTCTTTCTTCCCCCTTTCTATCTTCCCCTCCTCTCTCCATTTCTCTCTGTCCTATCTAACAACAATGGCATCAATAACAACAACAATAATAACTACAGCAATAAAACAAGGGCAACAAAATAAAATAAATAAATAAATAAATATTTAATATATATATATATAGTATAATCCCTCTTTCCTGCATTGTGTTCACAGTCATTAACTCACCTCATTCTCTGATGAACATTATTGTTGCATTGCACCAATAAATAAAGAGACTCCATAGCAGCAGTCACTGAAGTTAAGCTCCCAGAGATGTTAGTAGAACACTGACCTTACTTCACTGGAGGCCCTCAGTTGCTTTCCCCTAGATAAATGGCCTGAAAGGTTCACATGAGTATAGACTTTGCACTTGCTGGTCTGAAGAAAAACAATGGCTTACTGGTGTATATATGCATATGGTTTCCCTTGGTTCATTTAAATTTTGTTCTCTACTCTCCTATAGCTGATCTCAGTCAGTATCATCTACTTTAAATGTTATTCTGTACTCTGTTGGCTCACACATATTAACCCATACTCATGAACTCTAGATGCAAAACTGGGCAGTTAACTGGTAATTCCCACTCTCCTGTCCATCTCTCAGTTGACCTCCACAGCCTGCTCCTTTACATATTTGCTGCCTCTCAGGCAAAGACTCCACTATTCATCCAGTTATTCATCTGAGGATTATGTTCCTCTGTGACTCACATTCCACATCTAGTCAGTCCATCAGGAAGCTTTGCTCCACAGAAAATCTTCAGTCTGTCCTCTCTCTTCATCTGAATTCAGTAGTGACTTCCAGAGAAAACTCTTTGCTTCCATATTGGCTCACTGCCTCAAGCATTCTCCAGTGCAAAATTAGAACAATCCTGGTCACCATACATTAGCTCAAGCCATACCCCAGTTTAAAGCCATTCCTTGATTCCCAACTATAATTAAAATAAAAGTCAGCCTTCTAATACTTGCCTACAGACCCTACTAGCTCAGGGACCTGAACCTTGAACCTTGATTTCCTTGCTTGCCCCCTCATCTTAATCTACCTTTACATAACACACACACACACACACACACACACACACACACACACACACACACACACACACACACACACACACACTCCTGTGTGTCAATGACACTTCCTGAAAGGCTTTTTCACCTTCCATTCAGTGTCAACCTTTCCACACATGTTCACTGGGCATCTGCTTTCTCTCAGAGCATGCAGTGGGCAGATCTTCATTCTGGCCCTCAAACACATCCAGTCCTTTTCAGCTCTCTGTAAATAACCTCACCCTCACCAGCCTTGCTCTCAGCTCCAACTGGTTGAGGTCAGGTGTCTTCAGCACCTGCAAGTGGGTCAGGTCCAGGGCAAGTGCTGGGTATCAAGTGGATGAATGAAGCAGCTCACACCTCATGGGGTAAGACATAAATGCAATACTCTAAAGAAGATTTTTCTAATACATACCTCCTGGCATACATATATGTGTATATACTGCATGTAATTAATATCCAGAAGAAGTAAGGGCATGGAAGCCAGATACACTGATTAATGCCTTGACTTTGGAGCATTTCTTTAACCCTTCTGAAATTCAATTTCCTTATTTTAAAAAAAAATGGGGGTAATTGGGATGGGAGGTAGTGCACTCAGTTGCACTCACATGTTACAAAGCTCAAGGACCCAGATTCAAACCCCTGGTTCCCCCCTGCAGGAGAGAGACTTCATGAGTAAGCAATGCTGGCTACAGGTGTCTCTTTCTTCCTTTCTAGCTCTTCCTTCCCTCTTTATTTCTCTCTGTTTCTGTCCAAAAAATAAATAAAATATTTTTAAATGAGGATAATAATTCTTCCTTTACTAAAATAGTGTGAAAATGCAATGTGTGTAAGTCTACAGTGAGGGTGCCTTGCTTACCCTGTATAGGCTCACTGGGTAGCATTTGTCCCTATAGTTTCTGTTGTTATCATACAACTCTCAGGTCCCTTTCTTCATCCAGCAAAACCAATGACTCTGTCTCAACAGTTCCTGCTCCTTCCATAACACCTCACCCTGTGATGCTTTAATGGGAGAAATGGCCTGAATGAAGCCCTGTCACTACCATTTTAGCTTTCTGATCTTTCTCATATGTCTTGACTTCTTTACAATCCAGGCTCTTTTTTTAAATTTTTTATTTATAAAAAGGAAACATTGACTAAACCATAGGATGAAAGAGGTACAACTCCACACAGTTCCCACCACCAGAACTCTGTATCCCATCCCCTTCCCCTGATGGCTTTCTTATTCTTTTTTTTTTTTTGATATTTTATTTATTTATTCCCTTTTGTTGCCCTTGTTGTTTTATTGTTGTAGTTATTATTGTTGTTGTCATTGTTTTTGGTTAAGACAGAAAGAAATAGAGAGAGGAGGAAAAGACAGAGAGAGGGAGAGAAAGATAGACACCTGCAGACCTGCTTCACCACTTGTGAAGTGACTCCTCTGCAGGTGAGGAGCAGGGTGCTCTATCTGGGTCCTTACGCTGTCCTTGTGCTTTGCACCATGTGCGCTTAACCTGCTGCACTAACGCCCAACTCCAGGCTTTCTTATTCTTTAACCCTCTGGGAGTATGGACCCAAGGTCATTGTGGTATGCAGAAGGTTGAAGGTCTGGCTTCTATAATTACTTCCCCACTGAACATGGGCATTGACTGGTCGACCCATACTTCCAACCTACCTCTCTCTTTCCCTAGTGGGGAAGGGCTCTGGGGAAGCTCGGCTCCAGGACACATTGGTGAGTTTGTCTGTCCAGGGAAGTCTGGTCGGCATCATGCTACCATCTGGAATCTGGTGGATAAAAAGAGAGTTAACATACGAAGCCAAACAAATTGTTGACCAATCATGGACCTAAAGGCTGGAATAGCGCAGATGAAGAGTTGGGGGATCCTCCATTTTGTAGATAGCTAGTAGGAATATTTAAAGTAAAGAGCCTGTGGCTATACTAGGTTTTTTTTTTTTTTCTTTTTTCCCCTGACAGGCTCTGTTTTTAAGTGGTGCTAACTATAAAGCTTACTTGCTGAAAGTGGTGTGAAGCCAAAGCAAAAGCAAATAGGAAAGACGCTTCACACAGTAATGGGCATGGTGTTAAGTGCTTGAACAGTGATAGTTGCCATAGGCCCACACATACCTACATGTGCACACAGTCCAACACATGCACACACGAGTGCACACAAACCCTCTCTTGGCTGGGTCCAGGAGCTACTGATTTGAACTCCAAGGATGGAATCAATTAGAATTATTTTTAAAACCTCATCTGTTTTGATTTAACAGGAAGCTTCTGTTCAATGAAATGCAGCATTAGTCAATAAAAAATCAAAGAACCAGTATTTCAGGATTTGGCTGTCTGAAGACTGAGCAGAGATTCAGAACCCCATCTCACCCTGGAGATGCCATGTCCTTGGTAAGCTCCAGAAAGACAGGTTCAGCTGGTTCAGGACAAAATCTATCAAGCCATGCTCCTCTAAGCTTGGAGTGTTCCTTCCTTGGGGTATAACTACATGTATCTGTATTTGACTCCTCCAGTCAGTGACCATATTGAAGACAAGGCTTTCTACATTATATCTGAGACTCCAGAACCCAGTCCAATGTCTGACATACAGCTCAGATTTTTAAAAAATAATAATAAGAGACTAGTGAAAGAGCTTGCTGGGATACTGCTCTACTTTGGCACACAACCCAAGTTCGAGCCTGGCCTCCATTGCGTTGAAGGAAGCTTCAGAGTTATAGTCTCTGTCTCCAACTCTCTGTCTCTCTGCCTCTCTCCTCTCTCCCTCTATAAAAAAATTATGGGAAAATGTGATTTCTGGATAAACAGATTATTTATTTTCAATAATAGTAAGTATGTGTAATATTTACTATGCTGTTTGTCAGGTGACAAGGGGCCTTTTAAGTTCTTTTTAGATATTCCTCTTTGTGTCTTCATAGTAATTCCTTGAGTTAAACATTCCAATTTGACCTCACTTTACACATGAGAAACTAAGACATAGGAAGACTAGTAACTTGCCAAAATCACACACAGATCATGGGTTTCCATCACCAACAAGTTCCTTGGCATCTTTGCACTTTTATCTCTTTTCCTCTCCTTCCTTTTATTTCTCCCTTTCTAGGACCTTTCACCACTTATTCAGCCTAACTCCAGGTCCTAGTCTTGGGTAAGTCAATGTCCTGATAATTCTCTCTGGATCTCATTTTTTTTTCCTTTTTAAAATGAAAACACAACAGAGAGAGAGAGAGAGAGAGAGAGAGACTTCTTTTTGTTGTTGTTGCTAATATTACTGTTTATTTTCTGGACATACACACTTCTGAACAAGTAGTTTATTGTTAATTTTGTTAACTCTCTCTGTTTCCTGACCAGTTGCCCCCAACAAAGTCAGAGTGTGAGAGCCTCCCTCATGAGGTGATGGACTGAAGCATCATCAGTGATCCCATTTAATCTATTTGCTCTATGTGGCATCTGCGTTCATTATTTTATAGGCCTGTAAAACTAAGGAAACATCAATCATCCTAATGTATGTGAAGAAAAGGACATTTGTGAGTATTGTATTAAGTTTATAAACCAGTTTGGAGGGAATTAACAGCTGTGCTATCTGTCAAAATAGAATATCTATTATTTTATTAATGTCATCCACTAAAGTTTTGGGTTTTTGTTCATAAAGTCTTTCTGCATACATTTCTTTATGTAGACCTATTTCCTAATTTTATTGCTATCAGAAAAAACTAAATGTACCTTATACCCTATTTGGATATATATATATATATATATATATATATATATATATATATATTTTTTTTTTTTTTTTTTTTTTCACTGCTCAGCTCTGGCTTATGGTGGTGTGGGAATTGAACCTGGGAATTGAGCCTCAGGCATGAGCATCTCTTTACATAGCCATTATGCTATCTAATCCGACCCCACCCCCCATTAGATTTTCTTGTTGGTTATTGGTATTGGTAGAGAGCATTTAATTTTGCAAATTATAAAATATGTCTGACATCAGAAGGTGTGAAACCACTGCATATCCACCATGAAAATGGGGGAGTCGGGCTGTAGCGCAGCGGGTTAAGCGCAGGTGGTACAAAGCACAAGGACTGGCATAAGGATCCCAGTTCGAACCCTGGCTCCCCACCTGCAGGGGAGTCGCTTCACAGGCGGTGAAGCAGGTCTGCAGGTGTCTTTCTCTCCTCCTCTCTGTCTTCCCCTCCTCTCTCCATTTCTCTCTGTCCTATCCAACGACAACAACAATAATAACTACAACAATAAAACAACAAGGGCAACAAAAGGGAATAAAAAAATTAAATAAATATTTAAAAAAAGAAAATTGTAAATGAAACAATACAAATAGAGTTAATACCCTTTCTCTTGTCCCCAATCCACTGCCTCCCCTCAAAAAGAAAAAACACTCCTACCATATATCCATCCCACTCAACTCTTTGTGAACACTCTTATACTCTTCCTACACTCTCCACACGTGATGTTAAGTTCATTGGTGCATAATCGTTGTACAATATCATTTTGCTGTTTTTAATCATCACACAAATGTTATACTGAACCTCCTTCTACAATTGTTTTCAATTCTTATTTAACTCTTTATGAAATGCATACACAGGAATTTATGTCACTCTGGTTCTTTTATTGTCTTCAATTTGTAGCATCTTGCATAATAAAATTTGACAACTTAATCATAAATTCTGTTCTTGATAATTATTTTTTGCTGCTTAAGGTTTTTTTTTTTTTCTTAACTTTTCCAAGCAATGTTGTAAGGAATATTTCTGGCCATACCTTCTCATGTGAGAATTTCATTTATACGAATGTGAATGTCTGTGTTTTGATCAGATATTAGCCACTTACACCTCAAAGTAGCTTTATGAATGTACAATGCCATCTGCAGAGTGTGAGTGCTCCCAGGGTGCTGTAATTTCTTCCAACTTCAAATTGTCGTTTTTGAAAATCTGGTGGTGTATAATACAGCCACAGTCTGACTTTAATTTGATTTACATTAATTTGTAGTGCATTTGAACCCTGTTTTAATTATTAGCAACCCATATATTCTTTTCTGGAAACTGATTCTTTCTGAACTTTATTTTTATAGGGCCCTTTGCATTATCTAAGAGATCTGTTGGGTTTCTTAAATACATTCTAGATACAAATCACTTTTTTAATTTTATGTGTTGCAAATATTTTTCCCAGTCTGTGAATTTCTTTTATGTTTTGTTTATAGTGTCTTTTGAGGTACATAAATGTTTAAGTTTTAATGGAGTTATATCCACCCATCTTTTTCCATCCGTGTTTGTATTTTTTGTGAATTGCTTAGAAATCCTTTCATGCCCTAAGGTCTTAAAGATATCCTCCTAAGGTTTCTTCTAGAAGTGTTAAGTTTTTGTTTGCCGTATTTTCCATAGTGATTCTTAAAATTAATTTTTGTTGGAGTGAGAGTTAGCAGTCCAATTTTACGTTTTTTCCATGATTATAACAACTCTACAGACACAATTGACTGAATTGTCTATTTTCCTCTGGTTTGGAATGCCACCTCTAATTGTGTTAAAATTTTCCATATAAAGTAGGGGGTCTGCTTATAGTATCTCTTTTCTAATGCATTGCTCTATTATCTAAACCTATGCCAAGTATTATTTCTTTTCACTTCCAAGATTTCCTTAAATTGACTAGAGTATTTAATTACTTGAATAGGTAACATATTGACATAGGACAAAATTTCAATGTGAATTAAAAGTTTTCTTCCTGTATCTACCCCAACCCCTTCTAAGCAGATAAACACATGCTTGGTAAGTATATTCAAGCAAATACAAATATATGTATTCTTCCTTACATCTTTCTACACAAATGTTAATGGGCTACACACACTAGACTTTTCACCTAGTACTAGTTCCAGAGATCTTTCCATGCCAGTATATTGATAATTTCCTCATTTGGCTATAAGTCTTTATGATTTCTCTTTGAAAAAAAAAAATAACAATGGGCATCCCATAGCTCTTTTTTAACCAACACATCTAGGTTGTTTCTAGTCTTTATAGTTACAAAAATGCATGTCATTCCCTTTATGCATAAATTCATTTTTAAAGTAAATTCTAGAGTAAAAGTAGAATTGCTAGGTCAGGGTATACAGTGGTGTGTTGTCTTGATTAGGCTATGGATTGACCTGCCAAAGCCCATGTTCAGCAGGGAGGCAATTACAGAAGCCAGACCTTCCACCTTCTGCAACCCATAATGATCCTGGGTCCATACTCCCAGAGGGATAAAGAATAGGAAAGCTATCAAGGGAAGGGATGGGATACAGAGTTCTAGTGGTGGGAATCGTGTGGAACTGTACCCCTCTTATCCTATTGTCTTGTTGGTGTTTCTACTTTATAAATAAAAATTTTTTAAATTAAAAAATTTCCAGCTATCTGGCTAAAAGATTATTTCTGGGTGTGCTTATGAAGTTCTTCCTCTACTAGCATTTAATTCAATAGACTAAGTCCATCAGATCTTCCTCAAAATGAACATATATGGCTGAGCATCATCCATATATATCCATATCCTTGCTGTCTTCTCAAGCTGCTGCATCCATCATATTTTGTTTTCTTTTTTTTCTTTTGGTCTCCAGGGGGCTTGAGGGATACTATGAATCCACTGCTCCTGGAAGACTTTTTCTTTTTTTCTTTTCACTTTACTGGACAGGAGAGAAAGAAATTGAGATGGGAGGAGAGATAGAGAGGGAAAGTGGAAGATAGACATCTACAGATATATTTCAAAGCTTGTAAAGTGTTTCCTCTGCAGGTGGGGAGCTGGGGGCTCTTACTGGGATCTTTGCATGAGTCCTTGTGCTTAGTACTGTGTGTGCTTAACCAGGTTCGTCACTGCCTGGCCTTGGCATCCTTCATTTTCTGTTCTTGGAGACTGAAACTACTGGCTCTTGGGACCTCCTGTCTCTAGAAATAAGCCAGTAACCACTGGCTCATAGTTTTAGTTTCAAATTAAGAAAAGGTGATAAAAGGAAATAACAACTTGGTATAGTTCCCCATGTACTTTATGAATGAGGTAGAATGTTTTCTGTGGCCTATTTGTTCATATCCTTTACCTTTTTTTAGTTTGTTTGTCTTTCTACTGAGTATTTGGTTATTTATCTCACTATGTCTAGTACCACTTTATAAGTTCAGGAAATTAATCCTTTGATGAAATTGGAGTAGTAAATGTTATTTCCCAATTAGTTGTATTTTGACTTTGTTTGCATTCTGACATAACAATTTCCTCAATATCATTTAATGTTTTCCTCTAAAGTCCTCTTCATTTTGTTGTAATATGAAATACCTACCTTTTTCCAAGAGTTTGAAAGGTTCTCTCATGCTTGCTTCTCACACAGTTGTAGCATTATTTTTATTTTTAAATCACTGATGCACTTGGAATTTATCCTGGTTCATGGTACAAAGTATGAATGTGACTTTATCTTTTTTCTCCACATGAGCAACAGTGGTCCCAACTTCAGCTATGGAACAGTAGTTTTTCCTCAGTGACTTTTGAAGCCAACTATTTCATGATAAATTCCCATATGTGAATTTAATTCTATTTCTGGGCTTTCTATTATGGTTAATTGTCCTGTTTTTCTAGTCATACATCAGTTCCTTGATGTTTCAATTACTGAGACTTGTAGTAATATCTGGTAGAACTAGTCCCCTGACATTACTTTTTTTTTCAGAGCTTTCTTGAATTATTTTTTTTTACATGAACTTTAGATTTAGCTTGTCTGGTTTAAAAAAAGGAATACTATTGGTATTTTAATGGGATCCCATTAAACTTAGAAATTAACTTGGGAAGAATTGGCATCTTTATGATGTTGAGTTTTCCTAGCCCAAAACATGCTCTTTTCATTTATTCAAATATCCTTGTGTCTTTTAAGAGTTTTTCAATATTTTCTTTGTGTAGGTATTACTCCTGCATGTTAACTTTACTGTAAAACAACTTACTTTAGTGTAGTCATTATACTTGTAACAAGATCTTTTCTTTCATTTTGTCTTTTGAAAGTCTTTAAGTATAATAAGTTGATTTCTAGTTTTATCTTTCCATGAGTCTTTTAAGAATACAACCACCCAGGGAATTGTGTGGAATTGTACCCCTTTTATCCTAAGGTCTTGTCAGTCATTACTAAACCAGTCAGTAAATAAAAAGAATACAACCACCTGCAAATACTGATAAACTGCATCTTCTTTGTCAGGTGTTAACCCTAAACCCCAACCCTCCCCTTTTTTGTAACATTGCATCATCTGGTAGTTTTAAAGCCTTGGGGAAAATTCATCAAATAACACATCTCTTATCCCAAATTCTGAACTAACTGTAAGTAATATAGATGAAGGCCAAATGGGGTGTTATTTTGTGTTTTGTTTTGTTTTTGCAGAAAGTGTGTCTTTTACCTGACCACTATTCAATCATAAGCAGCATTGACCTGCCAGTACCACTAGTTCTATATTATGAGCTCTGACATATAGCATTTTCAAAGGTTGATTTTATTTATTTATTTGATAGAGACAGAGAGAAATTGAGAGCAGAGGGTGATACAGAGAGACAGAGAAATACCTACAGCCCTGCTTCACCACTAGTGAAGCTTTCCCTTTCAGGTGGGCACCAGAGGCTTGAACCTGGATCCTGGTGCACTGTAATGTATGTACTTAACCAGGTACACCACTGCCTGCCCCCCACTCCTGCATTTTCATTAGAATTTATTTCCAAAATATTCTGGGTTTTATGGCCAATGAATGAGTTTTGTTATTGTCATTGTAAAACAAGTTTTACTTTTAACAGATATTATTACAATAGTTGCATTGGATCGACATTCTCGTGGTGCATCCCGTGAGTACCCATTCAGTGGGGAAACTGACGATCCTTCCTAGCCGACTGAATCCACATGGATCCCAGTCACTTTCAAAGCCAGCAACAAGCAGCTCCTGACAGTTTTGCTGTTGACTGGCTACGGAAGAAGGGCAAACACTAGAAGAAGAAATTACAATAGTAACCTGATTTTAATACTATACTTCCACTTTAGACTTGTTGTAACCAGAGAATATTGCCCAAACTACTTTTTTTTTTTGCCATCAAGGTCATTGTTGGGGCTTAGTGCATATATGACAAATTCAATACTCCCAACAGCCTTGTTTTCTTTTTCTTTTTTGTTTTCTTATCTCTCTCTCTCTCTCTCTCTCTCTCTCTCACTCTTTCCTTTTATTTGATAGAAATTGGATGGAAGGGGGAGTTAGGGGAAAAAAAGAGAGACCACCTGTAGTACTGCTTGACTACTTATGAAGCTCCCCCTACACACACACAGGTGGGCATTGGGATGTGGCCTTGCCCAGATCCTTAGGCATAGCAAGGTGTGCACTCAACTGAGTGCATCACTACAAGGTCCCCAAATTATTTTTATGTTTGTAATTTATCAAGGTTTTCCTTAATAATAATAATTTTCATGAATATCTTATGAATAATTGAATAAAATCAATTTGTGATCTTAGAATACGCATTTTAAAATTTATTGAGTGTTCTCTATCCTTGACTATTTCTTTTATTATTTTTATTTTTATCAGGTAGAGACAGAGAGAAATTGAAAGGGGAGGGGGAAATAGAAAGGGAAAAGAGACAGAGGGATACCCCTAGCCCTGCTTCACCCCCAGAACCACCAGCTTGGCTCCTTCACATTTCCTAAGTTTCAGAAACCCTTGTAGTCTTGTATGTTCTCTATTTTAAATACAAGGCTATAGGATAATTTTTGTTTTTATGGCCACCAGGGTTATCACTGGGGTTCAGTACCAGCATTATGAATTTACTGCTCCAGGCTTCCATTTTTCCTCTCCTTCCCCCTTCTATTTGATTTGACAAGACAGAGAAAAATTAAGAGAGAAGTGGGAGAGAGGATGAGACCTGCTTCACCACTTGTGAAACTTCCCTACTGCAGGTGGGGTGTGGGGACTAGAACCCAGGTCCTTGAGCATGGTAATTTGTGTGTTCAACCAGATAGGCCACCACTGGGTCTCCTTTAGTAATCTGATAAATAACTAAAAAACAAGTTAATTATACATTACCAGCTTTGATAGTGTGCCTATGTTTGACTCAGTTTTTTCTTTTTTTTTTTTTGAACCGGAAATTCTTGTTTTCTGATTATATTAACTTTCTTTTTGTTTGTATTTGACTGACATATCCTTGCCAAACTTTTATTTTAAGCTGAGGGAATTTGAACAATTTTACATTGTTTCTCTTTTGTACAGCACAGAATTGTCATTCTTTTTTATTCAAACTGAACTTCTTTTCTTTTCTTTTTTTTAAATTTTATTTATTTTCCCTTTTGTTGCCCTTGTTGTCTTTTTTTATTGTTGTTGTAGTTATTATTGTTGTTGTTATTGATGTGGTTGTTATTGGATAGGACAGAGAGAAATGGAGAGAGGAGGGGAAGACAGAGGGGGGAGAGAAAGATAGACACCTGCAGACCTGCTTCACCACCTGTGAAGCGACTCCCCTGCAGGTGGGGAGCCGGGGGCTGGAACCTGGATCCTTACAGGGGTCCTTGCGCTTTGTGCCACCTGTGCTTAACCAGTTGTGCTACCTTCTGACTCACAATCTGATTTTCTAATAAATCTCTAATAGTTACCTATCTTCTCTGACTGAAATATTGTTATTTGTCCAATACTACTATATTCACTAGTGTTAGCTTTGTTCATCTCACTTTCTCTTGAACTGCCCTCTAATTAGTCCATCTGTGACACAAAGATCTCTTTAGGTCACAGCCCTTGAACATTTTTTTTAAATAGGTGACATTAGTCTGCTCATATTTATTGGTATAATTGATATGTTTGCTCTTGGTTTCTGCAAGTTTTTCAGTACTGAAGTTATTTTCATGTTCTTTACTACGTGACCTCTGCTTTTTTTTTGCACATATGAAGTTATTCTGATAGTTTAAAGTATTTTATTTGTACTTAATTTACTATGTACTAAAGGTATATAACCCCTTTAGTTCTCTATTTCTTTAGACATAAACTGTTATTTGCCTACTATAAATAAAATTACTATACTTCTTTCTTCTAATTTTCCTGCCTTTCCTCTCAATTTCTTTTTTTTAAGGTTTCTTTTTCACTTTTTAAAAAAATCTTTATTTAATTTCTCTAGTCTAGACAACACCAAAGACATAAAGATTCAAGAAGCCCAGAGGGTCCCAAACAGAATTAACCCAGACCTAAAGACACCAAGACATGCCATTCTTGGAATGGAAAGGAATAAGGATAAAGAAAGGATCCTCAAGGCTGCAAGAGAAAAACAAAGAGTCACCTACAAAGTAAAACCCATAAGATTAGCAGCAGACTTCTCCATACAAACACTACAGGCCAGAAGAGAATGGCAAGATATCTATCGAGTGCTCAATGAGAAAGGCTTTCAGCCAAGAATACTATATCCTGCTAGACTGTCATTCAGACTAGATGGAAGCATCAAAACCTTCTCAGACAAGCAACAGTTGAAGGAAGCAACCATCACCAAGCCTGCCCTGAAAGAAGTTCTGAAAGGTCTCCTATAAACAACCAGACCACCACAAATAGGACATATATCAAAACACTCTAAAACTCTACAAGAATGGCGTTAAAATATCTTCAATCTTTGATATCAATAAATGTCAATGGCCTGAATTCACCTATTAAAAGACACAGAGTAGGAAGATGGATCAGAAAACACAACCCAACAATATGTTGTCTACAGGAAACTCACCTAACTCAACAAGACAAACATAGACTTAAAGTGAAAGGATGGAAAACTATCATACAAGCCAATGGCCCACAAAAAAGGGCAGGAACAGCTATTCTCATATCTGACATGTTAGACTTTAAAATAGATAAGATTAAAAAAGATAGGAATGGAGACTACTTAATGCTCAGAATATCAGTCAATCAAGAGGACTTAACAATTATTAATATCTATGCACCGAATGAGAAGCCATCTAAGTACATCAAACTTCTACTGAAAGAGCTACAGCAATATATTAACAGTAACACAATCATAGTAGGGGACTTCAACACCCCACTATGTCAACTTGACAGATCATCCAGGAAGAAAATCAGTAAAGACATAAGGGAGCTAAATGAAGAGATAGATAAACTAGAACTATTGGACATTTTCAGAGTCATTCATCCCAAGAAACTGGAATACACATTTTACTCAAATCCACATGGATCATTCTCAAGGATAGACCATATGTTAGGCCACAAAGACAGCATCGGCCAATTCAAGAGCACTGAAATCATCCCAAGCATCTTCTCAAACCACAGTGGAATGAAACTAACACTTAACAATCAACAAAAGATTAGTAACAGTCCCAAAATGTGGAAGCTCAACAGTACACTTCTTAACAGCTTCTGGGTCAAAGAGGAAATCAAGGAAGAAATCAAAATGTTTCGAGAGTTCAATGAAAATGAAGACACAAGGTATCAAAATATTTGGGACACAGCTAAAGCAGTCCTAAGAGGGAAGTTCATAGCTATACAAGCACACATTAGGAAACAAGAAAAGGCACAAATAAACAGCCTGATTGCACATCTTAAAGACCTAGAAGAAGAACAACAAAGGAATCCTAAAGCAACCAGAAGGACAGAAATCACTAAAGTTAGAGCAGAAATAAATAACATTAGAATAGGAAAACCATACAAAAGATCAATGAAAGTAAATGTTGGTTCTTCGAAAGAGTAAACAAAATCAACAAACCTTTAGCCAGACTCACAAAACAAAAAATGGAGAAGACCCAAATAAATCGGATAGTAAATGAAAGAGGAGATATCACAACAGACACTGCAGAAATTCAACATATCATGAGAGGCTTCCATGAACAACTATATGCCACCAAGCTAGAGAACCTGCAAGAAATGAATGATTTCGTAGATACCTACCAACTTCCAAAACTAAGTAAAGAGGAAGTGGATAACATGAACAGACCCATCACAGCTAATGAAATTGAAACAGTTATCAAAAATCTTCCCAAAAATAAAAGTCCTGGACCAGATGGTTTTACAAATGAATTCTGCAAAACCTTCAAAGAAGAACTAATACCTCTACTTTTAAAAGTCTTCCAGAAGATTGAAGATACTGGAATACACCCTGCCAGCTTCTATGAAGCCAACATCACCCTGATACCAAAAGCAGACAGGGACACAACCAAAAAAGAAAAGTACAGACCAATATCTCTGATGAACATAGATGCAAAAATATTGAACAAAATTCTAGCCAACCGGATACAGCAGTATATCAAAAAGATTGTTCATCATGACCAAGTGGGGTTTATCCCAGGCATGCAAGGTTGGTTTAATATACGTAAATCAATCAATGTGATCCACCATATCAACAAAAGCAAGACCAAAAACCACAGGGTCATATCAATAGATGCAGAGAAAGCCTTTGACAAAATACAACATCCCTTTATGATCAAAACACTACAAAAAAAGGGAATAGATGGAAAATTCCTGAAGATAGTGAAGTCTATATATAGCAAACCTACAGCCAACATCATACTCAATGGTGAAAAACTGGAAGCATTTCCACTCAGATCAGGTAATAGACAGGGATGCCCACTATCACCATTACTATTCAACATAGTGTTGGAAGTTCTTGCCATAGCAATCAGGCAGGAGCAAGGAATTCAAGGGATACAGATGGGAAGAGAAGAAGTCAAACTCTCCTTATTTGCAGATGACATGATAGTATACATGGAAAAACCTAAGGAATCCAGCAAGAAGCTTTTGGAAATCATCAGGCAATACAGTAATGTGTCAGGCTATAAAATTAACATTCAAAAGTCAGTGGCATTCCTCTATGCAAACACTAAGTTAGAAGAAATTGAAATCCAGAAATCAGTTCCTTTTTCTATAGCAACAAAAACAATAAAATATCTAGGAGTAAACCTAACCAAAGAAGTGAAAGACTTGTATACTGAAAATTATGAGTCACTACTCAAAGAAATTGAAAAAGACACAAAGAAGTGGAAAGATATTCCATGCTCATGAGTTGGAAGAATTAACATAATCAAAATGAATATATTACCCAGAGCCATCTACAAATTTAATGCTATCCCCATCAATATCCCAAGCACATTTTTTAGGAGAATAGAAAAAATGCTACAAATGTTTATCTGGAACCAGAAAAGACCTAGAATTGCCAAAACAATCTTGAGAAAAAAAGAACAGAACCGGAGGCATCACACTCCCAGATCTCAAACTGTATTATAGGGCCATTGTCATCAAAACTGCTTGGTACTGGAACATGAACAGACACACTGACCAGTGGAATAGAATTGAGAGCCCAGAAATGAGGCCCCACACCTATGGACATCTAATCTTTGACAAAGGAGCCCAGACTATTACATGGGGAAAGCAGAGTCTCCTCAACAAATGGTGTTGGAAACAATGGGTTGAAACATGCAGAAGAATGAAACTGAATCACTGTATTTCACCAAATACAAAAGTAAATTCCAAGTGGATCAAGGACTTGGATGTTAGACCACAAACTATCAGATACTTAGAGGAAAATATTGGCAGAACTTTTTTCCGCATAAATTTTAAAGACATTTTCAATGAAACGAATCCAATTACAAGGAAGACTAAGGCAGGTATAAACCTATGGGACTACATCAAATTAAAAAGCTTCTTCACAGCAAAAGAAACCACTACCCAAACCACTTCTCACAGAATGGGAGAAGATCTTTACATGCCATACATCAGATAAGAGTTTAATAACCAACATATATAAAGAGCTTGCCAGACTCAACAAGACAACAAATAACCCCATCCAAAAATGGGGGAAGGACTTGGACAGAATATTCACCACAGAAGAGATCCAAAAGGCCGAGAAACACATGAAAAAATGCTCCAAGTCTCTGATTGTCAGAGAAATGCAAATAAAGACAACAATGAGATATCACTTCACTCCTGTGAGAATGTCATACATCAGAAAAGGTAACAGCAGCAAATGCTGGAAAGGGTGTGGGGTCAAAGGAACCCTCCTGCACTGCTGGTGGGAATGTCAATTGGTCCAACCTCTGTGGAGAACAGTCTGGAGAACTCTCAGAAGGCTAGAAATGGACCTACCCTATGACCCTGCAATTCCCCTCCTGGGAATATATCCTAAGGAACCCAACACATCCATTCAAAAAGATCTATGTACACATATGTTCTTGGCAGCACAATTTGTAATAGCCAAAACCTGGAAGCAACCCAGGGGTCCAACAACAGATGAGTGGCTGAGCAAGTTGTGGTATATATACACAATGGAATACTACTCAGCTATAAAAAATGGTGACTTCACCGTTTTCAGCCCATCTTGGATGGACCTTGAAAAAATCATGTTGAGTGAACTAAGTCAGAAACAGAAGGATGAATATGGGATGATCTCACTCTCAGGCCGAAGTTGAAAAACAAGATTAGAAAAGAAAACACAAGTCGAACCTGACTCTGGGGTGGGTGGGTGGGTGGGGAGAATACAGGTCCATGAAAGATGATGAATGACATAGTGGGGGTTGTATTGTTAAATGGGAATCTGGGGAATGTTATGCATGTACAAACTATTGTATTTACTGTTGAATGTAAAACATTAATTCTCCAATAAAGAAATAAATTATTTAAAAAAATCTTTATTTATTTGATAGAGACAGCCAGAAATTGAGAAGAAGGGGGAGACATTGAGACACCTGCATCACTGCTTCAACACTTGTGAAACTTTTCCCCTGAAGGTGGGGACCAGGGGCTTGAACCCAGGTCCTTGCACACTGTAACATGTGCACCCAACCAGGTGCGCCACCACCCAGCCCCTTATCTCAATTTCTATCAACAGTATTGCCTTTTTTTTCTTTATTGGGGGATTAATGTTTTATAGTCAACAGTAAATACAATAGTTTGTACATGCATAACATTTATCAGTTTTCCGCACAACAATATTACCTTTTAATGTATACCCCATACCAATAAATACAAATGTGCTTTAATTCATTAATTTGTAAGATTCAGAATATACACTTTTACTCCTATTTATAAAAATTGAGATAAACAGCAGATGTTCTACCTCCAAATTTCTTAACTCTTATTCCTTCACAGTTTATATTAGTTACATCACTTGTATATATTGAGTGTAATTGATTTTTTTGTTCTTCAATCTAATATTCATAGTTTTTAGTTTTGTAGACTTTTTTTTTGCCTATTTGCTTATTTTCTGAATCGACTGTGGGCTGATCATTCTGAAATCATGCATGATTAAAGTTACTTGTCTATATTACTTAAAATGGCAAACGCTAGAAGAAGAAGAAGAATTACTTAAAATGAAGGACTGTGGCCAGGAGATATCTCCCCAGTATAGTCAAAATTTACCGTGCTCAAGAACTTGTGTTCAAGCCCCCCAGTACCACATCATGAGAATCATGCATGGAATCAAAAGAAATTCAATAGCTGGTAGAGTACAGCTGTGGTATCTTTCCTTCACTCTCTGTATATATATTTTCTCTCTGTGTCACTAGATCTAAAATTTTAAAAAGAATATAAATTCACCAGGAACAGTGTCATCATTTGTGTGTGAGACACTGTACATAAATAAAAATAAATAATAAAAGGCTATCATTCACTTGCCGGAAATTGAAATTAATATAAAAATCTTTAAATCTAATTTTCTTTCCTCAGAGGTCTTGTGTTATTTTATTATCTAATGACATTAAAACTTAATCTGAAAAAGTCTGATCCTATGCTGTTATTTTTTTCTCTTACATATGACCCAAATCTACCTGAGTTACCAAGAAACTCTTTCTTCATCTCTAGAGTAGAATACGTTTACCTGATATGTCTTGGCATTACTGTTCCATACAAATAGAGTCCAATTTATTTCATAAAAAGTTTTATTAAGTTAAACTTTTATTTTTATTAGTGATAGTAATAATAATTTCTAAGATTTTAAGAATACAGAGGATAGAGTTTCACACCACATATACACCAAAATTCTGTGACTCTCACACCCCCCAGTCCCCCAAAAAAATAGCCAACATAGTTTTCACAAAGACTTAAAGATATTTTAGACATCTTTTTTTTGAAAGTTCATGTATTTCAATTCCATAATTCTACAAATGAGCAAAACCATCCAATAGTTGTCTTTCATTTTCTTACTTACTTAACTAATCATAATTACCTCCAATTCCGTCCACTTTATTCTGAAAAACATAATATCATTTGTGAATAAAGCAACTGTAAACATAGGAGTGTATATGTCCCATTGTATTAGTATTTTTTTACCATATTTCCCAGTTTAATAAAATACTTCTAGTGAAAACAAGAACTTAAGGGAGAAGATTGACGCATTGCTACTATTCAGAACGTAAGAGAAAAATAATGAATACCAAACAATTTCCCTGGTTTAAATTTAATTGTTTTAAAGCAAGTTATTTTGTAACTTAAACACCTATCCTATTTCTAAAAGTTCAAGGAAAAAGGTCAAAATACACAGAAAGTCAGAAACTTCATCAACACAACTAGACAGATGTTTGCTTGTAGTTTCTGTTGTCCAAAACCTTTTTTCCACACATTGTACAGATGCCCTCTTTGTAGGCACAGTCCTGGCAGTAATGAGAGCCCAGTTGATGTACAGAACTTTTAAAAATTCTGTATGTGGAAAATTTATTCTTCCCATATGGTTCAAATCTTGCTTTTTTTTTTTTAAAGTTAATGCTTTGTTTTCATTCAGTTTTCTTCCACCACTTTCTGTGCAATTCCTTGCACAATCTTTCCTTGTATCTGGTGTGATAATAATACCAAGTTTCTTTGCACATTTCTCACACACCATCTTATCCTCTGATGACTGTATCAGCTGGAGAAGCAGCAATATGGTTTTGAAATTATCAACACTATAGCAGAGAAGATCTCCACTTCCAGGTTGTGACAATGCACTTCCGGCTCTCTGCCCTCTGCTCCACCTCTGCATCAGTGTTTTCATGCCCTTTAAATGTATGTCTATGAGTGATACTGAAGAATCATAAGGTATTTCTATTTTAATTTTTTGGGACCTCTCTATACTATTTTCCAGAGGCTGCACCAGTTTGCATCCCACCCACAATATGCCAGAGTTCATTTTTCTCCACATCCTAGCCAAGACTTGTCATTTCCTATTTTGTCGATGTAGATCATTCACACAGGTGTGAGATGATACTTCATTGTGGCTTTAATTTGCATTACTTTAATAAGTGAAGTGGAGCACTCTTTCCTATATCTGGGCCATCTTTATAACTTTATTAGATAGATCTTTATTAGAAAACTGTGTTCAGATCTTTTGCCCACTTTTAGTTGTTTGTTGTAGTAGAGTCTTACAATTTCTTTATAGGTGCTTGACATCAATCTCTTGTCAGATATATGATGTTTATCTGTGCAGAAATATCTTCTCTCAACTACTAGGCTTCCATTTTATCCTTAATTATTTTTATTATCCTTAATTATTTATCCTTATTTTTTCCTTGTATAAAATCTTTTCAATTTGATGCAGTCAATTTAATCATGTTTTATTTTCACTTGCCCATGGAATTGAATGTCCAAATACTTCTTTTATGTTGAGGTCCTAAAGAGTTTCACCAATGTTAACTTAAAACTTTTAAATATGCATTTGGTGGTATTATTTTGGTTACTTGCTTAGGGAGATCCAAACGTACATAAGTTAAATCTTCATAGTCTATTTTCTATGTTAATTATCATGTCCCGGAGGTGGTGCAATGTTGGGGGGGCATTGGACTCTCAGGTATGAGGTCCTGTGTTCAATCATCTTTGCCAGAGTGATGCTCCTATTCTCTTTCCACTTCTTTCTCATAATCATTTTTGAAATCTTTGCTTCTGTTTCATGTTGTTGTTTTATTTCCTTTGTCATGTTTATTTTCTATGACATTAACTGTGTGTGCATTTCATGACCCATTCTACTTTGTGTTATTTCTATGCTATCTTTATTTTTGGATTTTTATATAAATATTTTAATATTTATCTATTTATTCCCTTTTGTTGACTTGTTTTATTGTTGTAGTTATTATTGTTGTTATTGATATCATCATTGTTGGATAGGACAGAGAGAAATGGAGAGAGAAGGGGAAGACAGAGAGGGGGAGAGAAAGACACCTGCAGACCTGCTTCACCGCCTGTGAAGTGACTCCCCTGCAGGTGGGGAGCCGGGAGCTCGAACTAGGATCCTTACGCTGGTCCTTGCACTTTGGGCCACCTGCGCTTAACCTGCTGCACTACTGCCCAACTCCCTATTTTTGGATATTTTTTTACTCTTACTCCTTTCTTTAATTTGCCAGTTCATATATGTACTTTCTTCCACCTCCTGTGGTCTGGTAATTTCATCCTTGGGTTCTTTCACTTTTTGTCTTATAGTGTTAATTGCTTCATTAAGTTTTATTACTTCATGATGAAATGTTTGCCCCAATTTTAAATTTTTTCTTTTCCCTTGAGTAAACTTTTCTGCAATCTTTCTTTTTTTTTTTTTCTAGTCACTTTGTACTGATACTTTGTTATATTATTACTACTTCTTATAATAGGATCAAAGATCACTGTTAGCATCAAACCATTAGTTTAAGTTTCCATGGACTTTTTTTTCACTGAAGAAAAATGCTTTTTTATTCAGGAGAGGAAGAAAGGAGCAGTAAGACAGAATCCCATGGTCACTGGTTTTCAGAGGAACTATCTTTTCTGTAGTCACAGAAAAAGAAATTTCACAAAGAGGTTGATTTTTTTTGGTCTCTTTGTTAGCTTTTTGTTGTTGTTTGTTTGTTTCATTTTATGGAGAGAGGGGGTTAATATTTTACAGCATAGTTGTTGCCACATGAGCACATCAATACCCTAAGGTCCTTCTCACCCTCTTCCAAGCCCTTCCTCCCCAGGGTCTTTTGTTTTGGTACAATTCAGCCTGCTGAGTCCAAGTCTTGCTTTGTGTTTTCTTTTATGATCTTGTTTGTTAAGTTCCACCTACAAATGAGATTATCTGGTATTTGCCTATCTCTCTCTCTCTCTCTCTAGTTCCATCCAAATGAAGCAAAGGAGATGACGTAATCTTTTTGACACTGAGTAATATATGTATTTAACAACTTTCTTAGTCGCTCATCTGGGTTGCTTCCAAGATTATATAGCTATAAACATAGGTTTACCTATAGCTCTTAAGATGGGTGTGTTTGTTTCCATTGGCTATATCTCCTGGAGAGGAATTGTTGGGTTATAGAGCAGCTCCATTTGTAGTGTTCTGAGAAGTCCCCAGAATGTTTCCACAGGGATTTGACCAGTGTGTGTGTCACCAGCAGTATAGAAGGGTTCCTTTTTCTCCACATCCTCACCAGCATTTGATGTTACTGTCCTTTCTAAAGTATGACATTCTCACATGTGTCAGATGGTATCTCATTGTTGTCTTTATTTGAATTTCTCTGATACTCCATGACTTTGAGCATTGTTTTTTCTTCATATGTCTTTGGATCTACTCTTTAGTGAAGTTTCTATCCTTATCTTCTCTTTTTTGGATGGTGTCATAATGTTTTGTTTTGTTTTTTGCCAAGTTTGGTGAATTCTTTATAAATTTTGGTTATTGACCTTTTGATGTGTGAGATGTAAAGATATTTTCCCATTCTATAGGGAGTCTCTCTGTTTTGGTTGTGGTTCCTTTTGCCATGCAGAGGTTTTCAACTTGATGTAGTCCCACTGGTTTATTTTTGTTGTCCTCGTAATAGGATTTGTGTCACTGGGGATGTTAATCTTATGATTCTTTATGACTCCTCAGTTTTTCTCAGCCAAATCATATTCAAAACATCACCTGGCACCAAGATTTTCCCATGTGTCTTTTCACTTTACCCATGTCACTCCAGTCCTTGCACCTGTCTTTGAATGTAGGGGGTGTAGTTTTGTAGGTATACCTCTTTCATTAAGGAGAATATTGTTGCCTGGCTGTTCCATCAAAGAAATCTCTTCCTGAGTTTCTTTTTCTTCATTTCCTTCTACTTATTTTCTTCCTGATCTCAGCTTCTTTGGACAGCTCTTGCATGTATTTTGGAGTCATAGAGAATACCTGTCTTCATGCTTTGCCAAAAATAGAATTTGTTGTTTCATATTTTCTGTTGCTTTTAGATGATATCTAGGAGAAAGAGAAGAATTCTCATTTATACAACCATATCTATTCCAGATGTACACAATGTCTTAATTACTAAGGTTTTAAAATAAGCCTTACTCTTTTGCTAGGACAAATTTAGTCACTGTGTTTCTCTTCAGTTATTTAACTGTTATAGAATCTTAACTCCTGGGAGTCGGGTTGTAGCGCAGCGGGTTAAGCGCAGGTGGCACAAAGCACAAGGACCAGCATAAGGATCCTGGTTCGAACCCCGGCTCCCCACCTGCAGGGGAGTCGCTTCACAGGCGGTGAAGCAGGTCTGCAGGTGTCTATCTTTCTCTCCTCCTCTCTCCATTTCTCTCTGTCCTATCCAACAATGACAACAACAACAATAATAACTACAACAATAAAACAACAAGGGCAACAAAAGGGAATAAATAAATAAAATAAATATTAAAAAAAGAATCTTAACTCCTCCACAAAAATTTTAGAATGAGCTTTTACAATAACACACAATTCCAACAATTGTACTATTCATTTTTAAAATTACGTCCTGGGACCAGAGAAGTAGTTTACCTGGTAGGGTATAAGCACATAACCAGGGTTTAAACCATGACACTACAAAGAAGTGCCATAATGCCTGGAGGAAGCTCCCGTGCTATGGTGTCTCTCTCTTTCTCCATGTATCTCCTTCTCTCGTTCTCTCTACCTAAATTTAAAAGTCATCACAGGACTGGCGGAATCATGCCCATTTGAGGTCCCAACTCTAAAAAAAAAAGTAGAATCTTTCTGGCATTGATTCTCCCTATCCATTGATGTATGCCTTTCCATTTACTTTTATCTTTAGTACCTTACCAAACTGTCTCCTACATTTTCATCAGATTTGTTTTTAAGTACATTATATTTTCTTTTCACATTACAAATACTATCCAATCTTAATTTTTAACTCTTTGTTATAGTGTACCTACATATGTCATTAATTTCTGTATATTAATCTTATTTATTTTTTTTCCTCCAGGGTTATCGCTGGAACTCAGTGCCTGCACCATAAATCTACTGCTCCTAGAGGTCTTCCCCCCCCCCATTTTGTTGCCCTTGTTGTCCTTGCTGTCGTTATTATTGTTATTGTTGCTGTTGCTGTTGTTGTTGTTGGGTAGGACAGAGAGACATTGAGAGAGGAGGGGAGAGAAAGAAAGATAGACACCTGCAGACCTGCTTCATCGCCTGTGAGGTGACCCCCCTGGAGGTGGGGAGCTGGGGGCTCAAACCAGGATCCTTACACTGGTTCTTGTGCTTTGCACCATATGTGCTTAACCCACTGCACCACTACCCAGCCCCCTTAATCTTATTTATATTCAGCAAATTTGTTAAACTTCAATTCATCTTAGTAGTTTCTCTGTGAGGAGCTTTTAGATTTCTACATAGATCATTATTATATTAATCACAAGTCGGTTTCCTTCTCTCCATTTTGACTTACTACTCTATGAATTACAGATAAGTGGAGTCTGTTAAGTAGAGGCAGCCACAGCAAATATCCTAGCCTAGTTCCTAATTTCAAAAGGAGCATTTCAAATTTTCCCTCCATATGTTCTGTTTGTTGTGAGTTTTTAGTAGTAGTCATTTTTCAAGTAAAGGAACATCCCTTATAATACTAGCTTACTGAGAGTCTTGTCATACATGAGTATAGAGTTTTACTACATGCTTCTTCTAAATCTATAAAAATAGCTTTTTTTCTTTAATATTTTATATTTGATATTGAGTTAACAAATTTCAGCTAGTGAAGGCCTCACTTAGTGACTTCAGTGTTAACTGATCATTTAGAATTATGAAGAGCTCAGTAATGAGTGGAGTACTAGGTGAAGTATGAGAACTTCAGTCATGAGCAATGTCAGAACATCAGCTTAGTTTACAGCATCTCATTTCACATCACCTCTCTCAGTTTCAGTATCCTTCCTAACGTTGACTGATGGACACTATCCCAACATTTTTCATCTGTATATGTATACTTTACTGTGCACCTCATAGTATAATTTGCACTGTTGGTATTACTGCAATAAAATATACAGTACACTATGGAATTAACATTTAAAAATAAAGTTAAGGACTTCTGGAAGTGTGACAGTGGAGTACAGCAGCTTCATTTCACTCTTCCCGGTCAACTAGGAAAAGACACAAAACTCATCTAAAAACTCAACAAAATACCACCAGGATTTCTTTTTTTTTTTAAAGATTTTTCTTTATTGACTTTTTGTTGCCCTTGTTGTTTTATTGTTGTAGTTATTACTGTTGTTGTATAGGATAGAGAGAAATGGAGAGAGGAGGGGAAGACAGAGAGGGGGAGAGAAAGATAGACACCTGCAGACCTGCTTCACCTCTTGTGAAGCGACTCCCCTGCAGGTAGGGAGCTGGGGGCTCGAACCGGGATCCTTATGCCAGCACCACGTGCACTTAACCCACTGCGCTACCACCCGACTCCCTCAACCAGGATTTCTTAATCAAGCCACAAGTGAGTGCAGACATGTGTGGCTTGTGGAAAGAAATGGAGTGAGGAAGAGCTTGCTACAACTAAAAGGCCATACTCAGAGATGGAATGAGAGAGGTGAAATTACAACTGAAGATGGGAAGATACAAAGAATTATATGTGAATATGGCAATAAATTAGACAACCTAGATAAAATAGATGCATTCCTAGAATCATGCTATCTGCTGAGCTTAACCCAAAAGGAAGTAAATCACTTTAAAAAGCCAGTCATTAGTTTAGAAATTGAATCAGTCATCAAAAATCTTCCCAAGAATAAAGCCCAAGCCCAGACAGTTTTATTAATAAATTCTATAGGACTTTCAAAGAAGAACCAACACCTATTCTCAAATTATTCCAGAAAATTGTAGAAAGGCAAACACATTCTATGAGGTGAACTTAAATTGATCCCCAGATCAGGAAAGGACTCTACCAGGAAAGAAAACTATAGACCTCTATCCCTAATGCACACTGATGCAAAGATCCTGAACAAAATCGTGGCAAATGGAATCCAACATGTCAAGAGAATAATTCACCAAGACCAAGTGGGATTCATCCCTGAGAAATAGGGATGGTTCAACATCTGCTAATTAGTCAATGTAATTCATCATATCAAAAAAAAAGTATAAAAATTGCAAGGACATATCAACTGATACCAAAGTCTTTCAACAAGATCCAACACCCATTTATGATAAAAATCCTCTAAAAACTGGGAATAGATGGACCATTCCTCAAGATAATAAAAATCACTATGACAAACCCACAGCTAACATCATTCTAAATGGGAAATAACTGAAAGCTTTCCCCCTAAAATTGGGAACCAAATAAGGATGTCCACTATCTCCACTGTTATTCAACATAGTCCTTAAAGTCCTCACCACCGCAATCAGACAAGAAAGAGATATAAAAGGTTTACAGATTGAAAAAGAAGAAATAAAACTATCACTATTTGGTGATGATATGATATTATACCTAGAGAAACCCAAAGACTCCACTAAAAAACTAGTGGAAGTAATTAATAAATTCAGTATTGTAGCAAGATACAAAATCAGTACATATACATCTGTGGTATTTCTGTATACAAACAAGGAATCAATGGAAAGGGAAATGAAAGACTCACTCCCACTTATAATTGAGCCCCAAAAGATAAAATACCTTGGGGTGCACCTCACAAAGGTTATGAAGGACCTTTACAATGAAAACTATAGGGCATTACTAAAAGAAATAGAAAAGGACATACAGAAGTAGAAGAACATTCCTTGTTTCTGGATTGGAAAAATAAACATATTAAAATGGCCATTCTACAAAAAGCAATTTATAATTTCAGTGTAATCCCTATCAAAGTTGCAATAGCATTTTTTAAGCAAATTGAACAACTAGTTCAAAAATATATGTGGGACCACAAAAGGCCATGAATTTCCAAAGCTGAGAAAAAAGAAGAAATATGAAGGTATCATGCTCCCCAACTTCAGTTTATATACTACAAAGTAATAGTAATCAAAACAGCATGGCAATGGAATTAAAAATGGACACTTGTATCAGTGGGATAGAATCAAAATCCCAGAAATAAGCCCATACATATACAACAACCTAATACATGACAAAGGGGCCAAAACCATTCAATGGGGGTAAAGAAGTTCTCTTCAACAAATGGTGCTGGGAAAATTGGACAGCCACATGTAGAAAAGTGAAATTAGACCACCACCTAACACCATACACCAAGGTCAAATCAAAATGGATTAAATAAAGATCTGTATAGTAGACCAGAAACTCTAAAATTTATAAAAGAAAATGTTGGTGAAATGTTGCAGGACCTTTATATCAAAGATGTATTTGGAGACTCAACCCCCCGGGCATGGGAAATGAAAACAAAATTAAATAAATGTGATTACATTAAATTAAAAAGCTTCTACACATCAAAAGCAAACTACACAAGGACAACAAGTCAACTGAGTAAAATGGGAGAAGATATTTGCACATTATACATCGGACAAATGACTGGTTTGAAACATGTATATAGGATTGACACAAGTCTACAAAAGAAGCAAAAATTACCCGACAAAAATGTGTACCAAAGAACTAAACACTTTTCTAAAGAAGTGATATATATGGCCCACAGACACATAAAGAAATGCTCCACTTCGCTAATCATTAGAAAAATGCAAACTAAAACTACACTGAGATACCATCTCATACCTGAGAGAATGGCTTACATCAATACACCAGAAAGTGACAGGTGTTGAAGAGGTTGTGGAGAAAAGGAAATTCTACTATATTGCCAGTGGGAATAAAAACTAGTACAGACCCTTTGGAAGACTGCATGGAGAGTCCTTAAAGAAATAAAAATGAAAGTACCTTATGATCCAGCAATACCACTCTTGGGCATCTATTCAATGAACACTCAAACACTAATTAGAAGGGACATATGCACCCCTATGTTCACAGCTGCATGAATCACAATAGCCAAAGAGTGTAAGCAGCCTAAATGCCCATTATCACATGACTGGCTATCAACGTTACGGGATGTATATTCCATGGGATATTACTCTGCACTCTAAAAAGATGATGTTGTGTCCTTTGGGATGAAATGGAAAGTACTGCAGGAGATTGTGCTTAGCAAAATATGTAAAGAGATAAAAGACAAGTACCAGATGGTTTCACTCATATTTGGAATCTAGAGATCTGATTTACAAGGACTTCCCTCCCCTGCCCCCCCCCAAAAATCAAAACAACACAGAAGCAAGAATACTATTTCTAAGACTTGTCAGAACTATGGCAGTTACCTTTGGGAAGTGGGAGGGTGGGGATATACACTATAATCCTATAATCTTGGAACAAACTATTAATAACAAATTTAAAATATATATATAGGGGCTGAGTTGTGGTGCACCTGGTTAAGGGCACATATTATAGTGCACAAGGTCCCAGGTTCAAGCCCCCAGGCCCCATCTGCAAGGACAAAGCTTCAGGAGTGGTGAAGAAGTGCTACAGATGTCTCTCTGTTTCTCTCCTCCTCTACCTCCCCTTTCCCTCTCCATTTCTGACTAATTCTACCCAATAAATAAATAAAGACAGTTAAAAAGTTTAAGAAAACAAATATATATACTTAAATGTTAGAAATATTACAAAGGTGACATTAAACTATCCAGAGTGAATAGGAAAACCCACCACCCTCACAGTATATGCCTGAAAGACTGGTGAGGGCAGTTCCTCATTTATTGACAGACTTGCTTAGTGTCCTAGCTTCAGAAACAGTACATAGTCACTAAGTGAAGACAATCAGGACTGGTATGTAATACAATCAGTATTTGTTTGCATTTGATCCTCATATTAATTTTTGTCTTCCTAATATTTCTCCTTTCTGGTTCCAATGTTCTTCCTAAATACAACCTGTGGAGCTTCCTTCAGAAGGCTTTTGGAGATAAATTCTCTCATATCCAAAGTCAGCCTGATTTTTCTCCAGAGCTATTTAAACCTGTTTTATTTTCTTCTCCAACATTCCATAATATCTCTTTGGGTACACATACTACTTTTTTATTTTATTACTTATTTTTACTAGTAATTTATAAGATTATAAGATAATAGGAGTATAGTTCCATATAACTCCCAACTCCAAAGTTCTGTATCCCCACCCCAATGACAAACACCATAGTAGCCCCAGGACATATATATATTTATACACACACACACACACATATATATATATATACATATGTTTAGCATTCTTTTTCTAAGTTCATGTGTTTCAAGTCTCTGCATTCCACAAAAAAAAGTGAAATTATCAGGCAGTTGTCCTTCATTTCTTTACTTCACTAAACAAAATCACCCATATATTTTGTCCCAAAGGACACAATATTGTCTTCTTTAATTACTGAGTAGTATTCCTTTATGTCTTTTATGTTGTCTAGACTAGAGAATTTCTCAGCTATTATGTCCTTAAGAATGCTTTCTTACCCTCCCTCTCTTTCTTCCTCTGGTAAGCCAATAATGCATATATTAGTTCTTCTGAAGTCATCCCATAGGTCTCTGTTGTTGTTTTCAGTATCTCTTAATCTCTTTTTGAGATCTCTTACTTCTTTTTTGGTTGTCTCTAATTCTTCCTTGATCTTGCTAATTCTGTCTTCAGCCTCATTGATTCTATTCTCTCCCCCCTCTACTGTTTTCTGGAGTTCATCCATTTTGTTACCCTGTTCTGTTACTGTTTTATCTTGTTCAGCTAGTTGTGTTCTTAGCTCAGCTATTTCAGCTTTCAGCTCTCTAGTAACCTTGAGATAATTAGTGTTTTCTTCCAGAGTCTCATTGGTTGTTTATGCATTTCTGATAACAATTCTTTAAAACTCTTTACTCCTGTGATTATTTCCTTAACTAGTGTTTGGATGTTGACCTCATTATTTTGTGCTTCACCCTTTGGGGGGCTTTTAGCTGGACTCTTGTCCTGGTTCATTTCTCCAATATTTCTTCTTGTTGATTTAACCATTTTATATAGTATGCTATGAGGTCCCTCACTCAGTACTTTTCAAATTACTATCACTCTTGCCTGGATTGACTTATGTCTAAGTAAGGTAATTAAAGGGTTCACAGTGGTGGAAGTTAACAGTTGTTTCAATGGTATTTTAATACCTGATTTGGAGCTCAGTGGCTTAAAAACCTCTTTTGTGCTTTTTTCTTCATTGTAGGCTATGGGAGCCTGAGGGCTTTTAAACTATAAGTAGGCTTCTTAGCTTAATCACTGACTCCTGACCAAGAGATAAAGCAGGATGGGGCAGAGATAATCCAGTGGTTTTGCAAAGAGACTTTCACAGCCCCACCACTAGGCCACCAAGGAATAGATCTTCTCCTGAGTTTCCTGGTTAGTTCTTTGTCCTCTGGTGTCAGCACAGGGGCTCCCCACTGCTGCTTCAGATTTGGAGGGCAGTAGCAATGGAGACTCACAGTTGCATTTGTTGAGTCTCAGGGGAGTCCTCTCCTCCCTTGTTGCTGAAGCAGACTGGAGGTGGTGTCTCAACTGGTAAACTGCAGAACTGTTACCAGACACTTAATCTCTCCCTAGGCTCCTCTCTCTCCACAAGCCACACGTGTTTGCACTTACAGGTGATTTGGTGGGTTCCTGAAGTCGTTCTACTCCTGTCTTGTTGCAGTCCCAGGTGGTCTCCTAGTTGACCCAGGAGAGGAGAGGAGAGAAACGCAGCTGCTGCTGCTCTGTAGCACCGCCTCAGGAAGTCTCCCATTAAGTAGTATTCCATTGAGTCACATATGCTTTTTTTGAAGTCTTGTTTCTCCTGACCCATTAAGTGTCCTCCTTGGGTGCAAGCCATCTGTGTCACAGGGCTAGGACTCACTGAAACAGGGAAGTTGGAGCATGTGAAGGGTTCATCCATCGCCTACACATGTCATTGTCACCGTCACTGGGGGTTTTCATGCTGCTGTGACTAGAGAATAATTTTTGATCTACCAAGGACTATATAGGGGAAACCCCAGGATGCTACATAATATCCTCCCCAGCCTGCCCTATGCACGGCCTTTGCACTCCTCTGTTAAGGTTTCTATTCACCACTCACACACTGCCAGTACCCCAACACCTAGGGACTCTTCCAACTTTATTATCTGAAATTAATCCAAGTCCCTCTGAATTTGTGATATCTTCAGAACTCCTTCAGGACCCAACATCAGATATCAAGCGTGTTTGGATTTGTGTCCCCAGAGAGTCTTCTCACACACATCTCTTCTACTCAGCTATGAGTTCCCTGAGCACAGTAAGCCACTAAACTCTTAGCACCTGGCATAACCTTAACACATTATAGGGAGGCAGGAGAGCACAGTCATGGACAAAGCCCAGCTCTGTTACTAATTCCAGGACTTAGGGAAGGTTAGCAAACCCCACTGTGCTCAGATTCCTCATCTAGAAAATGGGACAAGCATACATAGAAAGTACTTAGCTTTTGGGTGGTACACTTCTTTTTAAAATTTTTTTAATATTTATACCCTTTTTGTTGCCCTTGTTGTAGTTATTATTGTTGTTGATGTTGTTGTTGTTGTTGGATAGGACAGAGAGAAGTGGAGAAAGGATGGGAAGACAGAGAGGGGGAGAGAAAGATATATACCTATAGACCTGCTTCACTGCTTGTGAAGTGACTCCCCTGCAGGTGGAGAGCCTGGGGCTCGAACCAGGATCCTTACGCCACCTGAACTTAACCCACTGAGCTACTGCCTAACTCCCATGATACACTTCTTAACAAAGCCCCAAAACCTAGATATAGACCAGGCCCATAAAACTGGGCATATGTTCACATGTATCCATAAGTTAGACGAAAATACATACCTTATAGCAAAAGTGCACAATAATTTCCAGTGAGCCAATAAATGCAGCAAGCAAGTAAAAATACCTAAAAAGACACCATAAAGTACTTAATGAAATGGTTTCTACTTAAACCTAAATAGCCTTCTCACCTACCTCCTGTCACACATCTCTCAATCACGCCAAAGCTAACCTTGTCAGACAAACTAAGGATTACAAAAGTTGAATAAGGGCAACAAACTGGCATAATTTAATGATGACTCTTTAGTCACTACCAAGCCACCCCATCACCTGGGGCCCTAGTCAGGGAGTCCTGGGATTCCGAAACAGACATGATAGGCCTAGACCTCTAACAGATCCCTCTCTCCACTGTCACTGGTCATCTCAATCAGGAACAACATAATGGACCCCTTTGTGGACCCCTATAGCACCTTGCCCTCAATGTGGACCAACAATGGTAGAGACTACCCCATTCTCCGAAGGGAGGTTGGACAACTTACACTAGCACCTGAGGAAGATGGGTCCTGAAATTAGTGCAGCCTAGAAGGTTCCTAGCCATGACCACAGAATGCAAGCTCAGACCTACAGGGATACAGAGGCTCCTGTGCCGAACATGGGCCCCAGATCAAATGGACAGGGTTTACAGTTAACAATATTTATATACTTTATCCATCTCTTCCCTGATCCAGCTTTTTAGTCCTTTTTCCCACTATGACACCATCTCCCCAGACAATAACTTGGGTCCCCCTGCATGTTAGCTGTCAGGCTCAAGCAAAAACTAGTAATTCTGGGGTCCCTAGAATATGCCTAATACAGACCTACTAGCTTTTTCTAAATGGGGACGCCAAATCTTCATCTGCAATATTCTAGGCTTTAGGTTCACAATTAATCAACAATTTGTATGGCTTTATATGTTAACTCTTTTTCAGCCACCAGGTTCCAGATGTTACCATGATGCCAACCTGACTTCCCTGGGCAGATAACCCCAACCCCATGAATGTGTCCTGGAGCCCCTCCTCCCCAGAGCCCTGCCCCATTAGGGAAAGACAGAGGGAGGCTGGCAATATAGATCGACCTGCCAATGCCCATGTTCAGCGGGGAAGCAATTATAGAAGCCATACCTCCCACCTTCTGCACCCCATCATGACACTGGGTCCATACTCTCAAAGGGATAAAAAATAGGAAAGTTTTCAAGGGAGGGGATGGGATACAGAGTTCTGGTGGTGGAATTGTGTGGAATTGTACCCCCGCCTTATCCTATGGTCTTGTCAATATTTCCATGTTATAAATAAACATTTTTTAATATTGAAAAAAGAAAGTACTTAGCTTGGTGTTTGACACACAGGAGTTCTTTGACACATGTGATAGCTATTATTATAAAGTATTCAGAAATGTTTGGTGCCAGGAACCATTTCTCTGCTTGATAGATGATAAGCTTTGAAACAATGGAAGCCCTCGAGACAAGTTTTATTTCCCCCCTGGGCAGGTCATTTCCCCTCAGGTAAACCATTTATCAGTAATCAAGTGAGACAACACATAGTTGTGGTAACAAACATGGTTTCGGCCATTGTTTGTTGCAAGGAACATTCCACTTTGAAGTTTGCTCCCCCTCCTCCTCCTCCAGCATCTCCCCCCCTTCCCAAAGCCTTGTAATGCCTGTGAACACAATAAAATTTTGCAGCTTGATCAGAAACCTGTCTTGCTGTCGTTCTTTCGTGTCTCTTGTCCCTGTCATTCCAGGTCTTTAGGTTCCTAGCCCCTGTTCACCACCCCGCTGGTCGGGGCAGTTTGGTAAATAAATGAAGCATGTATTGAGGGTGAAAGAAGTAGCATAGTGGTTATGCAAAAAGGCTTTCATGCCTGAGGCTCCAAAGTCCTTGATTCAGTCCCCCAACCCCACCCCACCCATAAGCCAGAGCTGAACAGTACTCTGGTAAAATAAATAAATTAATTAATATAAATAACATGTATTGAGTGTCCACTATGTGATGTGAGCTGTGTGAGACCTTATTCTGAACATATGGCAAGACTTCTGCCCTAAGTAATGTGTAATGCCGCTGAGGGAGGGGGCAGTGCTAAATAGCACAATGGTTATGCAAAGAGACTCTCATGCCTGAGGCTGCAAAGTCCAAGGTTCAGTCCCCCACCCCCACCCCACCCCCTACCATAAACCAGAGCTGATCAGTGCTCTGGTAAGTAAATAAATAAATTGCAATGCATTCAGAGACAGACTTACAATACAGGTAGATAATAATGCAAATGTGTTTCTACTAAAAGACAAGCTAATATTGATGCATTTGGGAGGTTGGGGAGAGGGATGGAGGGAGAAAGAGGAGGAAAGAGAGTTCTAAGTTCTCATCCCATCTGGTGACTCACTCTGTCTATTGGATATGATTTTACTCAGTTCCTACTTGGGGCTTTTTCTTCTCGTTGGCAAAATGAACAACTGAGTCCCAGTCATGATGATCTGCACTCACATAAAGCCATTGAGTGCATGAATTTAAAAAAAAATTATTTATTTCCTTTTGTTGCCCTTGTTTTTTGTTGTTGTAGTCATTATTGCCATTGTCATTGATGTCTTCGCTATTGGACAGGACAGAGAGAAATGGAGAGAAGAGGGGAAGATAGAGAAGGGGAGAGAAAGATAGACACCTGCAGACCTGCTTCACTGCCTGTGAAGTGACTCCCCTGCAGGTGGGGAGCTCGAACCAGGATCCTCATGCCATTCCCTACACTTTGCGCCACCTGCACTTTGTGCCACCTGCGCTTAACCTGCTGAGTCACCACCGGACTCCCCTAGTGCATTTCTATCTTTTCTCCATAACCATACAGGGCAATGGCTGAATGTGTCCATTAGGTGCTCTAAGAGAAACATATAGCTTGGCCAAAGGATTAATTGGTTAGAATATGATGAAGAACCATTTTCAGGGGCATAGGGAGGTACAGGGGAATCAGACAGCCATTATCACCTATGTTCCCTCTGGGAGATACTCATGAGAGGTAGAGGCAGAAGAGAGCCTCTGGGAGCTGTGGCCATTGTCAGAAGACTCAGTATTGCCAAAGCCATAGATGAGCAGAGTGGAAGCAGGGGGTGAGGCAAAAACACCCAAACCTCTCTCTTGACTATACATTTTGTGTTTAATGGAACAAGGGAGGCACAGTTCATAGAATCAAATTCCTGCAGCACAAAACAAGGCAGAAAATTAATTGTGAGTATCATGGGGTGGGGTGGATGGGGGAGAGGAGAGAAAGAGAATAACCAACCCTGTAAGTACCAGTTTATGAAGTGCATAAGAGCCTGCTACACTACAGAAACTGTTACATGCTGCACAGATGTTAGCTCCTTCATTCTCTCAGTGGCCCTATAAGATGATATCCTGGTCCATCCTACAGATGGGAAAGTAATAAGACAGAGAATGAATATGCATACCTTAAATCCTATACATGAGTAATGACAGAACAGGGACTTGAACCTGGGTCTCTAATGTTTAAAGTTGCATATTCTTTCCCATGCTTCATAGGATTGCTGGGCTGAAACAGGAACTGTGGTTGACTCCATGACTGGATTTGTGCCCGTGAATTTCTTGAGAGAATGTGTCCATGAAAGCCACACACATCAATTGCACTGCCATATGGGACTGGGACTGGTCTCTCTTTAAAGTAAGAAGTGGATCAGAAATGGTCTCATTTGATGATCTGTTTTCTAATTTTTGCCCTTTTATCAACCCAAACCTCAGCTCTGGAGAGATTTAGAAGATCATATGTTTCTTGTATTTCTTAGTATCCTAATTAAGTCTCAGGAAGCTCTCCTTCACAGCCCCAGTTCATAGTCCTTTACCACCCCACAACAAATCCCTGAAAAGGACTACACTGTGCAGAGAACTCCAGGACCTTCCCATCACCACCCTGGTTTCCAGGATGCAATGACCCCCATGTACTCAGTGC